>NC_135811.1:79180629-79447255 GCF_964213995.1 Mustelus asterias | reverse complement strand
GCTGCTGACTATAGACAATTTGGCATCGTAATCAGAGATGAAGCATATACATACCCTTCAGCAGAAATATGACTTAAAATGCATTTCTTAAAGGCACAGTATCATCATAGAAGGTGCTTTGATAATGTGGCCAAACAGGTTGAGTGCGTCAACTTGCAAATCCTTTCAAATATGCCAATGGCTGGTGGTAAGAGCAGGAGAGACTCCTGATCAGCCACGCTTGGAGAGGAGGGATGCCCCTCAAGCTATTAGCCCCTAGCGACAGACGAGCAACTTCTTCCCGGAATTACCAGCCATAGAAACAGATGAAAGTTTGCCTTAGTGCGCCGCTTGGTGCAGGATGAGAATTGGATTAGGAGAAGGTTTATGTGTCATCCCAAATCTTTACCTCAACCTTCAAGGCACAGTGAAGCTCCAATGTTATTTATCTGAAAATGCCAATTACCTCAAACTTGTCTTTTCTCTGGACTTCCCCGTCAATTCCAGGAGAGAAGTTGCTTTCACCGGTCAGGAAACATTAAACACATGCTTTCAGTCAGCCTTTAACCCAAGGGTAGAGACCTCTTTTAGCTTTGCCTTTACTGTTCCCTCGAAAATACAGTTTCCCTTTATTTTTCTCAGTTCATTTACTCATGAGGAAAGATGATATATACTGGAGTCAAAAATTACGTTCAAAAGACCAACAGCCAGATTTTGGCACAGACCATTGGAAGCAATGAGAGATTACTCTTAGTGCTTAGTTTCACAAAATGACCCAAAGATCAGCATGCTGTATTAATCAATGTCCCAAAGAGTCAACACCCCATTTATCGTTCCTTTTCATTTCTGTCTCCTCCTCTGTTTGCATCTCCCAATGGCCTGACCACAAATCTCAGGCAACCACAGTATAGGCTTAACAATCTCTTTCATGCCTGTAATCATTTTTCAATCATTTCTCCACAAACCCTCTGTCTTTTTCTACTCTTTTTCAACCTCCTATTCTCAGGCTCATGTGGTATTTTTCATTTCCTTCTTCTTTGATCTTTGGTCTTTCCTTTCTCTGCGATGCCTGAGTTTATACTTCCAGCCTGGCTACTCTCTACTGGTTCCCACCTTTATTCAGCTTATCTCCCTAACCTCAGTTAGGAGCGGCACAGTGGCACAGTGGTTGGCACTGCAGCCTAACAGCGCCCGGACCTGGGTTTGATTCCAGGCTTGGGTCACTGTCTGTGTGGAGTCTGCACGCTCTCCCCGTGTCTGCATGGATTTCCTCCGGCTGCTCCGGGTTTCCTCCCACAGTCCAGAAGACATGCTGGTTAGGTGCATTGGCCATGCTAAATTCTCCCACAGTGTACCCGAACAGACACCGGAGTTTGGCAAGTAGGGGATTTTCACAGTAACTTCATTGTCGTGTTAGTGTAAGCCTACTTGTGACACTAATAAATAAACTTTAATCGCCCAAACGCTTTTCAAAGAACTCAATCCTCTGCGGCTCCCAGTATAAAATTTGATAGTTTCAAGGAGTCACCTTCTGGTCACAATATTGAAAAGACAACAGTGCAGCACAGGGAGATGTTACAGATATGAACGGTACTCCCAGCTAGAATCATATGTTGCGCCTGCCGCACTGTCTGTTTTAACCCTTATACGATGGACAAAGAACTGCGAGTAGACGTCTTGTTAGTACAACCAATATTTATTTAAAACACACAATCAATAATCACCCACCCAACCAACAATAAGTTATTTTACAGAAAATACTAAAGTTCAAGTCCAATACAAGACCTTGACTTAACTTTGCGTGACTGGCAAGTACCCAAGCAGATATTGGCCTTTATCTGTGCGCTGGTCTCGGTCGTCCTCTGCGTAGTCTGGTCCTTTGGTCTGGTCTGGCACTCTGGCTCTGGTCTTCCTTCCTTCTCGGGTGTGGTGGCTCTCCTCGTGCTGGTCGTTGCTGGCGATGGTCACCAGTGTTGTAGCTCGTTCGTGGGGTCAGAGAGAGAGAGAGATTCTTGGTTGTGCAGCACCCTTTATACCCCGTTGGGTTTCGTGCCCCTTTTGGCCATTGCCAATCAATCGATCAGGACTTGATCACCCTGATCGATAAATTCCAATCGGGTGCTGCCACACCAATCTCTGGGTGTGTCCCCAACGGCCATGTCTGTAGGTGCTGTGGGCACATAGAACACACACCTCCCTACCAAATAAGGGGTTACGGCGCCCCTATGTCTGGTAAACAATCCAGTTTGACCAGAAAGTCCCTTTTGTCCTGGAGATGACCCACATCCTGTATATTCACCCGTCAGGGTTGCAGCCTGTTTGTCTCTGTCTTTTAGGCTGCAGCCTCTCGTTTTAGTTCTTGCCCAATTGTCCCAGAGTGCTTTACGAATCACCATTTTAGGTGGCCTGTTTGGCCACACATAGAAGCCTACAGTGCAGAAGGAGGCCATTAAGGCCTATCGAGTCTGCACTGACCATAATCCCACACAGGTCCTATCCCCATAACCCCATGCATTAACCCTCTGAAGTAACCAAATTGAGCCAAAATCAAATGTTTGGACAAATCAGAAATTTGGCCCAGTTGAAATGTGTGGCCATTGTTTTAAAAATGAGACTATTCCACTCATTAAAAAATGCACCAGTTTACATCCCTTCTTTTACTAAGAATGTTGGCTTGCTTTTGCTGATCTACCGGGGCAAGAATATATTTACTGTGTGTATTACTTTTCACTACGGAAAGTGTTTTCTGACGAATTTCTGCAACAGTCTGGTGCCTGTGCATTCTTCTAATTCTCTGCAATTTTGTGGTGTTTGAGTGTGTTTCCCCCACAGGATAGTGATGGCCATAACTTGCAAGAATCGACCAGCAAAGGACTGATTTCCACTGCAGTCTGTTGGTGGATTGATGGATATTGATTTGATTTGATTTATTATTTTCACATGTATTAACATACAGTGAAAAGTATTGTCTCTTCCGCACTATGCAGACAAAGCATGCCGTTCATAGAGAAGGAAAGGAGAGGGTTCAGGATATAGTGTTACAGTCATAGCTAGGGTGTAGAGAAAGGTCAATGTAATATGAGTTAGGTCCATTCAAAAGTCTGATGACAACAGGGAAGAAACTGTTCTTGAGTTGGTCAGTATGTGACGTCAGACTTTTGTATCTTTTTCCCGACAGAAGAAGGCGAAAGAAAGTACGTCTGGGGTGCGTGGGGTCCTTGATTATGCCAGCTGCTTTTCCAAGGCAGCGGGAAGTGTAGATGGAGTCAATGGATGGGAGGCTGGTTTGATTGATGGGCTGGGCTTCATTCGCGACCCTTTGTCGCTTCTTGCAGTCTTGGGCAGAGCAGGAGCCATACCAAGCTGTGATACAACCGGAAAGAATGCTTTCCATGGTGCATCTGTAAAAGTTGGTGCGAGTCGCAGCTGAATTTCCTTAGCCTTCTGAGAAAGTAGAGGCGTTGGTGAGCTTTCTTAATGATAGTGTTGGCATAGAGAGACTAGGACAGGTTGTTGGTGATCTGCACACCTAAGAACTTGAAGCTCTCGACCATCTTTACTTCGTTCTCTCACTGAGGTAGACAGGGGCATGTTCTCCACTACAATTCCTGAAGTCGATGACGATCTCCTTTGTTTTACTGACATTGAGGAAGAGATTATTGCTGTAGCATCAGTTCACCAGATTCTCTATTGCTGGAGAGTACAGCCAAGACTTTCCCCATTTGCTTACTTGAATCAGACTTTATATATGAACTGTCCAAATCTAAACTCCACATAAATCCAGACACTTATCCCGAGCGTACAACCAGATACTTCAAGGAATGTCAACTGGCACTAATGTGCAGCATCATAACACTTTCCAAAGTCTCCTCAGAGGGAGCCATATGGTATGAAGTCATTATTTCAAACACTCCAAATGTAATCATTTTGATTCAGACATTATGTTGTTTAAACTGGAAATATCTTGAGCCTGTTAGTTTACTAAAAGATAAATGACTTGTTATGAATTGTACCATGCAGCCACCTGCCAGTCATCACTCAATGAGTTGGTGCCTCACCTTTCTTCTTGTTTGCATATTGTTAGAGACGTCTTATAAAGGATTAGAGTTTTTGTTGGCTGTGAGAAGGAATAAATGGGGATCCTTACTTGACTGATGGATGAAAGAGAGTGAGGCACCATTAAGACTCGCCCAAATTGAGAAGCAGAAACTTGTCATGTTGACTGACAGCGTAAACCAGCTTACTGTAACCATGCAAATCAGGGTACGCAGACGGAAAAGTACAACACTGGACTGTGCCACAGATATTCTCCAAGAGAAAGGAGAAGTGCCCTTGAAGTCACCCAGGGAAACATTTTTAGCTATCCAGTTTGACTTGGCTCAGTTGAATTTGATTTGGCTCGGCTCAGCGTACCACTCTGGAATGAAGTAATAAAACCCCAAGCTGTAATCAAAGGGCTAGTGAAGCTGCCATTCATGTATGTCAAGCCCATGGGACGGCTCCTGATTTTCTGTACAATGCGCATTTCTGTACTGCTTGCCTATCAACTGCGTGTTTATAGAAAGTTTGCTTATGTAAAGGGGCAAGAGGAGCTTCAACACAAAAATGAACCTGTCTGTATAGCAGCGCTGCCGGCAAACTCCATTTGCAACCCCAATGACTCACAATCATGATTTAACATGCAAATATATCTCTAGCTATCAAAATACGAATTCTTCTATTTTATTCAATAAACCTTTATGGCAGCAACTATTCTTCAATAAGCCGTTTTTTTGCTGTTATATAGTACCTTTGTAGGCAGCAGGGTAACACAGTGGTTAGCACTGCTGCCTCACAGCGGCAGGAACCCAGGTTCAGTTCCAACCTCGGATAATTGTCTGTGTGGGGTTTGCATATTCTCCCCATACCTGTGTGAGTTTCCTCCGGGTATTCCAGTTTGCTCCCACACTCCAAAGATTTGCAGGTTAGGTTGATTGGCCATGCTTAATAGCCCCTTAGTGTCAGGGGGAGTGGCAGAAAGATTGACAGTGTGGAGTTCTTGTTTCATCAGCCCTTGTCATAATTAGAACCTCGGTGATTACAACGTAAATACGTGAGGTTACGAGGAGAGGGCCTGGGTGGAATTGTTGTCAGTGCAGGCCGAATAGCCCCTTTCTGCATTGTAGGGATCCTATGATTCTTCAAGTGACGTCCTTTCGATTTAAGAGCTTTTATCTCTTTTTCTCAGCCTCAGTTGGACACAGTTATTTGTACCATTCTCTTTGCCTGAGCAACCTGGGGAGGGGGTTGGGGGGCATCTGCCCACATTTCTTTGTCAGAACTGTCACTTGGCTGATTTGTCAGGAAGTGGACTCCAGGAGCCATTTCTCCGCATACTTTCATTCTCCAAAATAATTGAGCCCAAGGTGATGAACGCACCCCTGCTGCATATCCATCAAAGCTAAAGTGGGGTTCCAAACTCGGTGCCCAAGTGTAGTCAGCGTGCTGCTTAGAAACAAAGCCCATCTGTCTTTCCTCTTTCTCCCTCCACGCTTTCACCGCACGGTCGAGGCGTTGTAATCACCAAGGTTCTAATTATGACAAGGGCTGATGAAACAAGAACTCCGCACTGCCAATCTTTCTGTACACCATCGTCCAAGCTTCTGCGGGGAATGCCAAGGATATGTTTTCCTTGGCTTTGATTAAGATGTGAACGATTTCAGAGCTACCACGCTCAGATCATTGTAAACAACCGCATTGTACGAGGGGGAAATCAAAAGTTACAGATTGCAAGCCTCTTGTAGTGACTTTTGGCACTGAAATGGATAAATGTTCGCAATTTTTAAATTACAATAATTTCTCCACACAGGACTCTACCCTTCCAGGAGCACCCCTGCTCTCTTTGGGACAATCTATCCTGTGTGAACCTTGTGAACAAAGAATACTGGCAAATTAAATTAAATTGAATTGAAATGAATTGATTTATTATTGTCACAAGTATTGGGATACAGTGAGAAGTATTGTTTCTTGCAAGCTATACAGACGAAACATACTGTTCATAGTGTACATAGGGGAGAAGAAAAGGAGAGGGTGCAGAATATAGTGTTGCATTTACAGATACAGTGAAGAGAAAGATCAGCTTATTATGTGATAGGATCATTCCAAGGTCTGATGGCAGC
This sequence comes from Mustelus asterias, assembly GCF_964213995.1. Taxonomy (NCBI): domain Eukaryota; kingdom Metazoa; phylum Chordata; class Chondrichthyes; order Carcharhiniformes; family Triakidae; genus Mustelus; species Mustelus asterias. The sequence goes on along the minus strand of NC_135811.1, from coordinate 79,441,118 downwards.
AGGGAAGAAGCTGTTCTTGAGTCGGTTGGTACGTGATCTCAAACTTTTGTACCTTTTTCCCAATGGAAAAAGATGGAAGGAGAATGTCCGGGGTGCATGGGGTCCTTGATTATGCTGGCTGCTTTCCCGTGGCATCGGGAAGTGTAGACAGAGTCAATGGATGGGAGGCTGATGTCAGCAAAACAAAGGAGATTGTCATCGACTTCGGGAAGTGTAATGGAGGGCATGCATGGTGCATCTGCTGATGACCCAGTTGGGATCAATTAACTCGCAATTGACCATAACGAGTCATTCAGTTAACCAGTGATTGGGGTTGCCAACTGTGATTAAATGTATTCCTGAAGATTTCATCACATGACTTGCCCCGCACGCTCCTGCCAATAGTCGGCCAACACATCCATCCTCTGAGGACGCACTGCCTTCCTATGCCAGTTGTAAGCAGAATTAACAAAAAATTATTTAATTAATTGGAAAGCAAAAAGGCTTATTAGCCAATTGGATGAAGTTTTGATGTCAACCTGTTTCTCTCCTTTTTCAATATTTCCATATCTGGTAAAGAGAAATATTCAAAGAACATGACAGAAAAAATGTCTCGATGATTTTTCTCCAGGGTCGCACACAGCAATGTCCTGGAGGTTGATCTTCATCCTGGAGACTCCAGGCCAATCCTGGAGGGTTGGCAATGAACCCATGAGGAAGTTGTCCTTGTTTTATTAACTCTATGAATTTTACTCACAGCTATTGAAGCTCAGCACACAGTTGGGTACCCAGATAGGCAACAACACCTCTTCCACGATTATCCTCAACACCAATACACTGTGTCCTCAGCCCCTTACTATACTCCTTATACACCAGGACTCGGGCGGCATGGTAGCACAGTGGTTAGCACTGCTGCTTCACAGCTCCAGGGACCTGGGTTCGATTCCCGGCTTGGGTCACTGTCTGTGTGGAGTTTGCACATTCTCCTCATGTCTGCGTGTGTTTCCTCGGGTGCTCCGGTTTCCTCCCACAGTCCAATGATGTGCGGGTTAGGTCGATTGGCCATCCTAAAATTGCCCCTTAGTGTCCTGAGATGCGTAGGCTAGAGAGATTAGTGGGTAAATATGTAGGGATATGGGGGTAGGGCCTGGGTGGGATTGTGGTGGGTGCAGACTCGGGCCTAATGGCCTCCTTCTGCACTGTAGGGTTTCTATGACTGTGTGGAAAAATTCCCCTCTAACTCGATTTTCAAGTTTGCTGACGACACCACCATAGTGGGTCGGATCTCAAATAATGACGAGACAGAGTACAGGAATGTGATAGAGAATTTGGTGAACTGGTGCGGCAACAATAATCTCTCCCTCAATGTCAGCAAAACAAAGGAGATTGTCATCGACTTCAGGAAGTGTAGTGGAGGACATGCCCCTGTCTACATCAACGGGGATGAAGTGGAAATGGTCAAGAGCTTCAAGTTTCTAGGTGTCCAGATCACCAACAATCTGTCCTAGTCCCTCCACACTGACGCTGTAGTTAAGAAAGCCCACCAATGCCTCTACTTTCTCAGAAGGCAAAGGAATTTCGTCATGTCCTCTTCGACTCTCACCAACTTCTTCAGATGCATCATAGAAAGCATCCTTTCTGGATGTATCACAGCTTGGTATGGCTCCTGCTCTGTCCAAGACTGCAAGAAATTACAAAGGGTCATGAATGAAGCACAGTCCACACTCAAACCAGCCTCCCATCTATTGATTCTGTCTACACTTCCCGCTACCTCGGAAAAACAGCCAGCATAATCAAGGACCCCATGCACCCCGGACATACTTCTTCCATCGGGAAAATGATACAAAAATCTGAGATCACGTACCAACTGACTCCAGCTTGGCTTCTTCCCTGCTGCCATCAGATTTTTGAATGGACCTACCTTATATTAAGTTTATCTTTCTCTACACCCTAGCTATGACTGTAACACTATATTCTGCACCCTCTCCTTTCCTTCTCCCCATGTACTCTATGAATGGCATGCTTTGTCTGTATAGTGCACAAAAAACAGTACTTTTCACTGTATCCCAATATATGTGACAATAATAAATTAAATCAAATCAAATCACAATAACACCTTATGAGATTATTCTCCCAATCATTGGCAAACTGTGTTCATACAAAAATTTTAAAAAACATTACTTTTTGCATGCAGCAGGGTGACACAGTGGTTAGCATTGCTGCCTCATAGCTCCAGGGACCCGGGTTCAATTACCGGCTTGGATCACTGCCTGCGTGGAGTCTGCATGTTCTTCCTGTGTCGGAGTGGATTTCCTCCCACAGTCCGAATGACATGCTGGTGAGGTGCATTGGCCATGTTAATTTCTCCCTCAGTGTACTCGAACAGGCGCTGGAGTGTGGCGACTTGGGGATTTTCACAGTAACTTCATTGCAGTGTTAATGTAAGCCGACTTGTGACACTAATAAATAAATTTTAAATAAACTTTAAGCAAGTTAAATCCTGTCACGGCAGATAGTGGAATTTGAATTCAGTTAAATAAAATCTGGAATTAAGAATCTATGATGACCATGAAACCATTGTCGATTGTCGGAAAAACACATCTGATTCACTAATGTCCTTTAGGGAAGGAAATCTGCCGTCCTTACCTGGTCTGGCCTACATGTGACTCCAGAGCCACAACAATGTGGTTGACTCTCAACTGCCCTCTGAACAAGGGCAACTAGGGATGGGCAATAAATGCTGGCCAGCCAGCGACGTCCATGTCCCATGAATGAATTTAAAAAGTGATGATAATGGCCTTAATCGGAATGATACGCAACTTTTTATTCTTGGAAATGAGTATTGATAACTTAGTTAAAAGTCCCCAAAATGAAGGCCGGTCTGCCAATGCCACAAGGGTGCAGTACACAAATATCGTACCATCAATTCAACTATCCTACAATGTTGGTCATAACATTATTAAATATGCTTTCTGGCCACCTCAGAGAATCTAATATCCAAACGTTAAATCCATGCGCTTGCTAATTTTAAAAAAAAACCTCCCAGTGAAGTAGGCTCTTTTGAAGCTTTTCAGAAACTGGCTGTGGTTTTTGTCAGGGAATTTACATGTGCAGAAGATGTCAACACCACTTTGAAGTTTGGATATCTTCGGTGCTCATCAACACTGTTTACAAAGGTCCACCTCACACTGGCTCCGAGTCAGAACGGCTGAAGCAGCCCTTTCAGTTTCTGAACCTACACAATGCGTGTAGTGCAGACAGAGTCTGCATCCCATGAAGGAGTGTTTACATGTACGACAGACACCCCAGTAAATTTTCTACCCCACATTAACTCGTCGTGATGGAATGTTTACACGTGTTTCAGCGCAACATATGTGTTGGCGGAGAAGAGATCAGCCTCTGAATGTCACCAAAGTATCAGCAATAAAACATTTGCTAAATAAAGATATGGAAGGACTGAACAGAGCGTATTGTTAAAAAAAAGGTCATCGCTGTATTTGAAGGCTGTCTACACAGTCGATGGAGCTTAAACATCTCAATGTATTTTTATTTTACAAGTTTTTTTTCTTGACTTAAATGCGTAGACTCTTTCAACACATCAGTCCACTTTTCTTAGTGGAGATTAAACCCACAGCAAGATGCTATAATAAAGCCGCGTTAATCATACAGTCATAGAGATATACAGCACGGAAACACGCCCTTCGGCCCAACTTGTCCATGCCGACCAGTTTTCCTCAACTGAACTAGTCCCATTTGCCTGCGTTTGGCCCATGTCTCTCTAAACCTTTCTCATCTATGTACCTGTCTAAATGTCTTTTAAATGTTGTAATTGTACCCGCCTCTACCACCTCCTTTCGCAACTCATTCCATATACGCACCACCAACTGTGTGAAAAAAGTGCTCCTCAGGTAGCTTTTAAATCTTTCCCCTCTCACCTTAAAGTTATGCTCTCTAGCCTTAGACTCCCCTACTTTTGGGAAAAGATGTTGACTATCTACCTTATCTATGCACCTCATTATTTTATCGAACTCCTCCTACGCTCCAGGAAAAAAAGCCTATCCAGCCTCTCCTTGTAATTCAAATCTTCCAGTCCCGGTAACCTCCCTTTTTGCACCCTTTCCATTTAGTAACTACCTTCCTATAGCAGGGTGACTAGAATTGTATGCAGTCCTCCAAATGTGGCCATGTACAGTTGTAACATATCGTCCCAACTTCTGTACTCAATGCTCTGACCAATGACCTATGGGCGGCACAGTAGCACAGTGGTTAGCACTGCTGCTTCACAGCTCCAGGAACCTGGGTTCGAATCCCGGCTCGGGTCGCTGTCTGTGTGGAGTTTGCACATTCTCCCTGTGACTGCGTGGGTTTCCTCCGGGTGCTCCGGTTTCCTCCCACAGTCCAAAGATGTGCGGGCTAGGTTGATTGGCCATTTTAAATTGCCCCTTAGTGTCCTGGGATGCATAGGTTAGAGGGGTGAGTGGGTAAATATGTAGGGATATGTGGATAGGGCTGGGTGGGATTGTGGTTGGTGCAGACTCAATGGGCCGAATGGCCTCTTTCTGCACTGTACGATTCTATGTCTATGTATCATTCAAGCCTCACACAGCAACAGGCTAAGCTAGAACAAAGCTACCAGATTCTGTTTGTAGACCCAAGCAAGTCTGACACATCAACCTATGACATACTTGGCTGTTGTAAGTTCAGATGGCAGTACCTGAAACCCTGGAGTGGCACGGTGGCACAGTGGTTAGCACTGCTGCCTCACAGCACCAGGGACCCGGGTTCCATTCCTGGCCTGGGTCACTGTCTGTGCGGAGTCTGCATGTTCTCCTCGTGTCTGTGTGTGTTTCCTCCAGGTGCTCCGGTTTCCTCCCACAGTCCAAAATCGTGCTGGTTAGGTGCATTGGCCATGCTAAACTCTCCCTCAGTGTACCCGAACAGGCGCTGGAGTGTGGCGACTAGGGAATTTTCACAGTAACTTCATTGCAATGTTAACGTAAGCCTACTTGTGACACTAATAAATAAACTTAAACTTAAATGCGAGTCTGTCAGTTGTGGCCTTGTGTAATTGAGTTAAGAATGTTCTCAATGTTCAGATTTCTGCCATTTAAAACAAAAATGGCAGAATGACCTCTGACAGCTGACCTCACTGCTGGGGGTAAGAAACTTGGCGAGAACGTAATTTAAATATGGTAATCACATTTAACTGGATGCAAATGAACATGCCTGCACATTCCCGACAGGCATGTAACGTGAGGTCAGCCTTTTGAACACTGTAGCTGACCGTGTGCTGACAGGAAGTCCACATTTAAAGGGAACTTTCAATTCTTGGACTCTTGTTTTTTACATCATGGAAGGCTATGAAGGGCTTTGGAACCAAGATAGATAGATACAGAAGCAGATAAAGGCCAAATACTGCGAATGCTGGAATCTGAAACAAAAAGAGAAAAATTCTGGAAAATCTCAGCAGGTCTGACAGCATCTGTGGAGGAACAATAGAGACAACGTTTTGAGTCTGGATGACCCTTCGTCAGAGCCAAGAGAAAAGGGAATCGGCAGAGATTTATACTGTGAGATTGGGGGAGGACTGTAATAGGACAGAGGTACAGATTGTTGAAGGATACTTGAGGGATGTGGTAGTTGCCCTGAAAAAGTGTGGGGGGAAGGGGGTGTGGGAGGGGAGGGACAAAATGGAGCTCCTCCCCACCCCCCCGACCCACCTTCCCTTCCTTCCCCCCCACAGTATGAATCTTGTCTGATTTTCTTAGTTCTGATGAAGGGTCATCCAGACTTGAAACGTTGGCTCTATTCTCTCTCCACAGATGCTGAGACACAGAAACAGACCAGACATGATCTAATCGAATGGCCCATTCCTGTTCCTTTGTTTCTAATGCAACGAGCGACACTGCCACTGCAATGGAGATCACGCGAGCACTCAATTCTTACAAACCAGACTCACCTAGATGGCCACAGGGATATCAGTAACATCAGTCTGTACTGCATACAGGCACAAAGCACATGATTGATGCCAAAGCAAGCTACATTGCCTTCCTAATTGACAAATGACAACAGTAGAACAGGACACTATACATTTCCAAATAGCAAGACTCTCCAATCTGCAGGGTTGCATTGCATCGTAGAACCAAACAGCTCCATTCAGCCCACCATGCCAACAGTTGTATTTATGACCTGCATGTGTCCTTATAGGCATCTGCACACAATCGCTGTGCATTCATTAACTTGCATGGGCTTTCAAATAAAGAAACAAGACCTGGTGTCCTTGTACACCAGTCACTGAAGGTAAGCATGCAGGCGCAGCATGGTGGTAAAGAAGGCAAATGGTATATTGGCCTTCATCACAAGAGGATTTGAATACAGGAGCAGAGATGTCTGGCTGCAGTTATGCAGAGCCTTGGTGAGGCCACCCCTGGAATATTGCGTCACAGTTTTGCTCTCCTTATCTGAGGAAGGATGTTCTTGCAATAAAGGGAGTGCAGCGAAGGTTTACCAAACTGATTGCTGAAATGGCAAGACTGTAAGATGAGGAGAGATTGAGTCAGTTAGGATTATATTTGCTGCAGTTTAGAAAAATGAGAGGGGATCTCGTAGAAAGCAATAAAATTCTAACAGGACTAAACAGGATAACTGCGGGAAGGATGCTCCAGATGGTCGGGGAGTCAAGAACCAGGGGTCACGGTCTAAAGATATGTGATAAACCTTTTAGGACTGAGATGAGGAGGAATTTCTTCACCCAGAGTGGTGAGCCTATGGAATTAACCACCACAGAAAGCAGTTGAGACCAAAACATTGTGGGGGTGAATCTCCCAAAAAACTTCCAAGTGCCGAATTCGTGTAAAAACTGGAGTAAATCAGGCCCATTTGTTTAGTGTGATTTTCAGATTGAATCTCCCAGACTCTGAGCACTGCAGAGTGCCCTAGCGAGGTACACTTTGAAAATCAGGGAGGGGGACCGATTCCCCCAGAGAAGCCGGCAGCATAGCGCTAAGTGGGCCACTGCGCATGCGTCAATCTGTCAGAGCCGAGATCGGTGCATGAGTAGCAACCCTGCACTGCCTTCCTCCTGATCGTTGGCCAGCTTGATCACTGGCAGCCCCATGACTCTGCATCGATGCCCCTCCAACCCCCCTATCCCCTGATCGCTGGCCTCCTGGACCTTTCTGGACAAACCCTGATAGCCCCCCTACCGCCCAGAGCCCCCCAACTGACCAGCCCCGATCTCCCCGCCCCCTCAATCTCCCCACCCACACCCCCCCGCCCCCCCAGCAGTCCCGACCTCCAGCACACTTCTGACTTATGCCTTGTAGATGGTGGACAGGCTCTATAGAGTCAGGAGGTGAACCTCTGACCTACTCTTGTAGCCACAGTGTTTATATAGCTAGTCTAGTTCAGTTTCAGGACAAAGTTGATGGCAAATCTAAAGCCTAAAACAACACAGGAAATCCCTCCCTGCACCCGGTGATCTCCCAGTGATGGGCATTCTCCAGTTTGAAGGCTCACTGGAACCATTAATGAGGCAGACTTCTGAATTCACGAGTGTAAATGCAGATGCAACGGGCAAGATTCTCTGGCCTCCCAGTTGCATGTTTCCCGCCAGCAGGAAGTGGTGTGTTGTTGGGATTCTCTGGTTCCACCGCTGTCGATGGGAATTCCCATTGATGTCACCCCCATGCCGACGGGAATCCTATTGGTGGGGGTGTGCTGCCGGCATGAATGGCCAGAGAATCCTGACCTACATCTTTCCTGTCCAGGTTCAGATAGGAATATCATGCTCAAGTCCATAATACAGTAAAAATCTTACAACTGTGTGCATTTTCTGTCTATTGGACCTCACTCCTCGCCACATTTTTCACTTGTGTCAAATTTCCATGATAAACACCTCCGTCCAAATTTAGATTATAAACTGTGGATGTAAACATGTCACACTGTAATTACACTCTTCCACCAGCGGCGGCACTGCTCAGCTCTTCAGCCCATGTGACTGAGAAGCCCTTTGGTTTTAACCACCTCTTATTCCCCCACAAAACAAATTGCCATAATTTCTGTGATTTAATTCTAAACGAAGAGGTTAAAGTTATGGACATTGGGCATAAACATTTAACATAGGGACCAGATTATGGTTCAATAGTCTCTTGTCCGCTAATGCCATTTCATCTGAAGACTTTGCTTGGTCTTGACTCTCCCTGTACAGTGCGATGGAAGATCAGTTTGGATCTTAACTGTGACCCAATGATGATGGCACTCTTATCTCTGAGTCAGAAAGTTACGGGTTCAACTCCCACTCCAGAAACTGGGCACAAAATCGATGCTAACTCATACAATGCAGTTTTCAATGAATCATAGAATCCCGATAGTGCAGAAGAAGGCCATTCAGCCCACTGAGTCTGCACCGACTCTCCAACAGAGCATCTTTACCCAGGCCCTATCCCCGTAACCCCACATATTTACCACCTGCTAATCCCCCTAACCTCCACATCCTGGGACGCTAAGGGGCAATTTAGCATGGCCAATCCACCTAATCTGCACATCTTTGGAGTGTGGGACAAAACTGGAGCACCTGGAGAACGTGCAAACTCCACACAGACAGTGACCCGAGGCCAGATTTGAACCCGAGTCCCTGGTGCTGTGAGGCAGCAGTGCTAACCACTGCACCGCCATGCTATTTTCAAAATGAAATGTCAAACCAAGGCCCTGTAGACTCTCTCAAGTGGATATAAAAGGTCCCTTGATGCTAAAGTACATGTGAGCTCTTCATGGTGTCCTGGCTAATGTTAAATTCACAACCAACATCACTAAGACAGAATATCAGATAATTTAAGTGTCCACAGTTTCTCACAGGCAACTAGCTGTGTTCAGATTGACTTCCCAGTGATCAGCCATCTCTTCAATGCAGTATTTCCCATTGCTATCCTTGTTTTTATCTCTTAGTTAGATCCTTCATCTGTGAATATCACACTTCCCAAATACTTGAATTCTCACGTCCTTACTACCTCTCTTGTTGCTGTGTATGTCTAAATATTTTTTGGTTAGTTTGAAATGTGAATTACTTTGGTTTTGCCAATGTTCACTTTCATTCCAAAGTTCAAACCTGCTGTTACTGGTCTTGTCATCCTTCATCTGTGCTTGCTTCAAGAGTTCCTCATCTACAAAACTGACTGATGCTCTGCTACCTGCCAACACCCCCGCCCCCTCCCCATCCCCCCTGACCTCAACCTTCACACCAGATTCTGAATCTTCAAGCACTTCTTTGATCCCTACTTCTGCAAGGGCCTTGAAGAGAACTGATGATAAGTAACGCCATTGTCAAATTCCCTTCCAATTCCACGTGCTTCCGACTTCCTGTTGGTTATTCTCACTGCTGCTCTATGTCCCGTGTACAGAGTTCTTATGAATCGTCTATCTCTCCAGTCCACTCCCATGCGCCTTGGCACAAGTTGGCACCATACCAATCTGGCAGTGCCAGCCTGTGCCAGGAGACAGTAATGGGGGCACTGCTAGGGCACTACCAAGTTCTTTCCCCCCCGATACTATACTCATCTTTACCTTTCCCCGGGTCGGGTGGGGGGGGGGGGAGGGGAGAGAGGTGGGGGCGGGGGGGAGGGCTCCCCACGACTGGTTCACATCTCGGTGAACCCGGTGTAAACCTCGCTGATGTGATGACACATCGGCAAGGTTTAAAATTACACCTGCAGGGGTTGTGAGGAGGGGGATAATATATGGTGAGGGGGGGTCTTTTATAATATCTAAATATAGTTAAATATTTAAAATCAGATTCACGCCCATTATTGGCATGATGCTGATTACGTCGCTGGCGAGAGGGGGGCAGTGAAAACCGGGGATCATGATCTTGCCAGCGAGATTGGCGACTTCCAGGTTGTGCCGGATCTTTAGCTCCTGCTACCATTCCCGTGCACGGAGAATGCAGGCTCAAGATCATCCTCTTGTGTCACTTCCCTACTCCATGCATCATCTCAGTGTAACGAGTAGTATTGTGCTTCACTGAACTCTGCTAAGTGTTTTTTTAGAAATGTTGTTACTTGATTCACCACTCCTGGGAACCTTTGTAACTCCATGGTGTTCCTTGGAGCAGGAAATTCCTCTATGACTCTGGTCTTCAATGAATTCACCTTTCCACCTCAGGCTATTTGACCCAGAAACTTGATTGTTGAGTTGTGAAAACGACTGTTGAATGTCAATCCTGTCTCTTGTAGACTTCTGTTGCAAACATGTCGCCAAATGTAAAGTTTAAGTTTACTTATTAATGTCACTAATAGGCTTACATTAACACTGCAATGAAGTTACTAAGTTACTGTGAAAACCCCTAGTCGCCACGCTCCGGCACCTGTTCGGGTACACTGAGGGAGAATTTAGCATGGCCACTGCACCTAAGAATCAAAGAAATCATAGAAACCCTACAGTGCAGAAGGAGGCCATTCGGCCCATCAAGTCTGCACCGACCACAATCCCACCCAGGCCCTACCCCCACATATTTACCCGCTAATCCCTCTAACCTACGCATCCCAGGACTCTAAGGGGCAATTTTTAACCTGGCCAATCAACCTAACCCGCACATCTTTGGACTGTGGGAGGAAACCGGAGCACCCGGAGTAAACCCACGCAGACACGAGGAGAATGTGCAAACTCCACACAGACAGTGACCCGAGCCGGGAATCGAACCCGGGACCCTGGAGCTGTGAAGCAGCAGTGCTAACCACTGTGCTACCGTGCCGCCCTAACCAGCACATCTTTCGGACTGTGGGAGGAAACCAGAGCACCCGGAGGAAACCCACGCAGACAACGTACAGACTTTGAACAGTCAGTGACCCAAGTCGGGAATCGAACCCGGGTCCCTGGCGCTGTGAGGCAGCAGTGCTAACCACTGTGCCACCATAGATGCACATTCACCAGTTTAGGGAAAACACAACTCCTTTACTTACAGGTTAAAACTATACGGAGACTTGCAACCGCATGGCTGCAATCAGCTCCCGAGATGAATCTGAGTACATAAGCTCACAGTTCCCAGGGTGATCCCTCACCCTGCTCCCCCGATCAGGAGAATGTGACCATTACTCTGCAAATTAAAGGGACAATCTCCACAGTGCATTCTTTCCCCATTCTCCATCAAAACTCCCTCCCTACTCAAATCAGCCTTTACTTATGAGTTGTTCTCAGAGTGAAGCTACCTTCCACAACAGGGAAAATGCATAGGGAATAAACTCAGTGACTAATAGCCGGGTTTAAGCAGGCCAGCAGTCTATCAATTCACCTTCAAAGCTAATTGAAATGGCAAGGGTTTCCAGCTGCTGCTCACATTTGAATGCAATTAAAAAAGAATCTCTTAGTGCTGAGGAAATGATTTGAACAGTATAGGAAACGAAAATGTGATTGAACCACAAGACTCAAGCGGTTTAACTCTTCATTCACACAGGGGAGTTTAACTAGAAAAGTAACGGATTATTCATCACACAGAAGAGCACATGAATCCTGATTAAAGCTTCAGGTATTCAACAAATGTTATGCTTGGATCAGCTTTTGTGCTCATTCCAAATAGTTCATTTCAAAACTATTCCTCATTTAGTCTCTCATGCCATGGCTTTACCTAATGAACACCATCCTAACTCTGAGTTAAAAGTATCAAAAACACAGTTCGGGCAGAATTTTATGAAAAGAATTCCAAGTGTCGAATGAGTGAGAAAAATGGGAGAGTTTCAGACTCGTTTTTTAGATGAGTTTAAAAATGCAATCTCATGGCACTAAGTGCAAAAAAAGTGCCAGGATGTGATTCTCGCCAGTAGGGGAGGGGAGGGGTGATGGAACCTGAGCTAGCTGGGAAAGCAGGCTGCTGAGCTCCAGGGCACCTTTGTGCAGGTGCCCCAATCTCCCAATGGACTTGGAGATCTCCAGCCACCCCCCCCCCCCCCCCCCCACACCCGTCTCATGCACATCAGGACCCACCCCGCCACTGATCGCCCCTGTACCGGCCTTACCCCGCCCCACCCACCCAACGGACTTCAGATCTCCCCCCCCCATGGACACCGCCACCCCCTCATGGATCACCCCCTCCCTGCAGAGCACCCTCCCCCCCATCCCACGGATCCGCCAGCAGGAAAGGCCAGAAAATCACACCCAGCAACTCAGACTATGTGGCGCTCCCACAGCACTGCAATGAACCACCAGTCTAGATTATGTGCTCAAGTCTCTGATGCAGGGCATCGATCCAAATCCTTCTGAATTAGAACCTTTGAGCGATGGCTGGCATGTGGTACATTATTATGTTGCGCTTATGACCGGGAATCTCCATAAAAAAAACTAAGTGTCCAACAGGCAGGAAAATTGGAGAGTTTCCTGCCCATTCTTTGCATGTACTTAGTTTAATGAATCTCCAGCACTCTGTGCATGTGCACTGGCCCCCATCACTGGTCTCCCAATCGCTGCCCTCCGTGACCCCCCCCCCCTCCACTCCCAGTCGCTGGCCTCCCTTGACTCCACCCCCCCCACCCCCGATCGCTGTCCTACCCGACCAGCGGGTTCCCCTCCACCAACATCGATCGACCCCATCCCCCAGTAGGCCCTGCCTCCTCCAGCTCCACCCCATGGCACTGCCTGATGCTCGGTGGGCAATGCCAGAGTGCCTGGCGGGCAATGCCAGGGTGCCAGGCTTGCATTGCCAGGCTGGCACTGTCAAAGGGGCACCCCCTGCCTCCGAAAACCCGCAGGGGCCTCAATGGCCTCTGCCCCCAACAGCAGGGTGAGCATGCCTGTTCCCCGTTGGTGGGGAGCAGTTGTAGACCCCGCTGGTGGGCATCTCTCCCAGTGCAGGGGAGACACTAGTGGGCCCAGAGACTACCATCCCGGGTCCGCTAATCATATGGAAATAATGATTTCCATGTGGTAATAAGCCCCATGCCAATTTCCAGCATGGAGCTGGTTACACGGGCCTGGGAGGCTCGCGATCAGCCAGCCACCGGTCACGAGTACCACTAGAGGCCGTCAGCTGATGTCTCCCGGCATGCTGTGGTACTCGAGCAGCACAGCATGCTGGGAGAATCCCGTCCTATACAATTATTTACTTATTAAGAGTGCTATATATTTTTTAGTATGCATCCATTAGATCTGAACGTAGTAATGCTGACCCGAACACTCACTTTTCCCTCGTGAAGAGTAACTTTCTTGACTTGCTACAAAAACCCAGTCCAGGGCCCTCATCTCACTTCTCTGCATCAACAACCCAGCCACGCAACCAAGTGAGCTGTTAGCTGTTAGCTCACATGGTTGCATGGCTGGATTATTGATGCAGAGCAATGTTAACAGTGTGGGTTCAATTCCCCTACCGGCTGAGGTTATTCATAAGGGTCCACCTTCTCATCCATGCCCTTTGCCTGAGGCGTGGTGATCCTGTCAAAGGGGAGAGCAGCCTATAGTCATCTGAGATTATGGTAAGTTAACCTTTTCAATATGCTTAATTCTGACCTCACAGTGCTAGGGACCAGGGTTCAGTTCCAGCCTTGGGTCACTGTCTATGTCGAGTTTGCCAGTCCTCCCTGTGTCTGCGTGGGTTTCCTCCGGGTGCTCTGGTTTCCTCCCACACTCCAAAGATATGCAGATTAGGCGAATTAGCCATGCTAAATTACCGCTTAGTGTCAGGGGCATTAGCTGGGTTACGGGGATAGGGCCTGGGTGGGATTGTTGTCGGTGCAGCCTCGATGGGCCAAATGGCCTCCTTCTGTACTGCAGGGATTCTATGCTTCATCTGAAGGCCATAGCTTCCTGCCACTACTCTCTTGGAGGAATGAAATGTGTAGCGAATGATCATATAAATTATCTTTGAAGCTTTGTAGACCACACAAAGATGTTACACTGAAAATCTATTGAAGAACATGTCCTTCTAAACGCTAACCTTCTAGCCTCTGAATAAACAAGGACCACCTTACAATGCAGCAGAAAGTAATGATAACGCAATAAGCAAAAACATATTTAAAAAGGGGATCGGGAACTTTACTCATTTTCTTAATTTTCTCTGTGAAAACCTTGGTGGGAGTGCAGCGTAGATTTACTAGACAATGACTGGACTTCAAGTGTTAAATTACAAGGAAAGATTACACAAATTGATGCTTTAATACCTGGAATTTAGAAGATTCAGTCCTGATTTAATCAAATGTTCAAGGTATTAAAGGGAAGAAATCGGGTAGATAGACAAAAACAATTTCCCATTGATGGGGAGCCGAAGCTAGGGTGAATAGCCAAAACATTGGAGCAAGGCCTTTCATGAGTGAAGATAAGAAATATTCCTACACACACAGTGGTAGAAGTTTAGAACTCTATTCTACAAATGGCTATTGGTGAAGGATCAATTCTTGTTTTGATTCTTTAGTAGGATGTGGGCCTCACTGGCAAGGCCAGCATTTGTTGCCCATCCCTAATCGCCCTTGAACTGGGTGACTTGCTTGGCCATTTCAGAGGGCAGTTAAAAGTCAACTGCATTGCTGTGGGACTGGAGTCACATGCACGGCAGACTGGGTAAGGGGGCAGATTTCATTCTCTCGGACACTAGTGAGTCAGATGGATAGCTGTTATGGTGACCATTATTGACACAAGCTTTATATTCCAGATTTTATCAATTAAACTCAAATGCCACCAGCTGCCATGGTGGGATTTCAACCAATACCTTCCAGAGTATTAACCTGGGCCTCTGAATTACTGGTCTAAGGACATCACCACGAACCCACCATCTCCCCCCCGCACCCTTTTAAATTAGAGATTGATCAGTTTATGTTATCCAATCCACTGTTGCCTCACAACGCCAGGGACCAGGGTTCGATTCTCGGCTTGGGTCACAGATTGGGCGGAGTCTGCACATTCTCCCCATGTCTGCGTGGGTTTCCTCCGGGTGCTCCGGTTTCCTCCCACACTCTAAAGATGTGCGGGTTAGGTTGATTGACCATGATAAAGTGCCACGTAGTTTCAGGGGCATTAGCTGGGTAAATACGTGGGGTTACGGGGATAGGGCCTGGGTGGGATTGTTGTCGGTGCAGCCTCGATGGGCCAAATGGCCTCCTTCTGTACTGCAGGGATTCTATGCTTCATCTGAAGGCCATAGCTTCCTGCCACTACTCTCTTGGAGGAATGAAATGTGTAGCGAATGATCATATAAATTATCTTTGAAGCTTTGTAGACCACACAAAGATGTTACACTGAAAATCTATTGAAGAACATGTCCTTCTAAACGCTAACCTTCTAGCCTCTGAATAAACAAGGACCACCTTACAATGCAGCAGAAAGTAATGATAACGCAATAAGCAAAAACATATTTAAAAAGGGGATCGGGAACTTTACTCATTTTCTTAATTTTCTCTGTGAAAACCTTGGTGGGAGTGCAGCGTAGATTTACTAGACAATGACTGGACTTCAAGTGTTAAATTACAAGGAAAGATTACACAAATTGATGCTTTAATCCCTGGAATTTAGAAGATTCAGTCCTGATTTAATCAAATGTTCAAGTTATTAAGGGGAAGAAATCGGGTAGATAGACAAAAACAATTTTTTTTGATGGGGAGCCGAAGCAAGGGTGAATAGCCAAAACATTGGAGCAAGGCCTTTCATGAGTGAAGATAAGAAATATTCCTACACACACAGTGGTAGAAGTTTAGAACTCTATTCTACAAATGGCTATTGGTGAAGGATCAATTCTTGTTTTGATTCTTTAGTAGGATGTGGGCCTCACTGGCAAGGCCAGCATTTGTTGCCCATCCCTAATCGCCCTTGAACTGGGTGACTTGCTTGGCCATTTCAGAGGGCAGTTAAAAGTCAACTGCATTGCTGTGGGACTGGAGTCACATGCACGGCAGACTGGGTAAGGGGGCAGATTTCATTCTCTCGGACACTAGTGAGTCAGATGGATAGCTGTTATGGTGACCATTATTGACACAGGCTTTATATTCCAGATTTTATCAATTAAACTCAAATGCCACCAGCTGCCATGGTGAGATTTGAACCAATATGTTCCAGATTATTAACCTGGGCCTCTGAATTATTGATCTAGTGACATCACCACTAATCCACCATCTCCCCTCCCCCCACCCCCTTTTAGACCATAAAACCATAAGATAGGAGCCATTCGGCCCATTGAATCTGCTCCGCCATTCAATTATGGCTGATATGATTCTCATCCCCATTCTCCTGCCTTCTCCCCTTAAATCTTGATCCCCTTATTGATCAAGAACCTATCTATCTCTGTCTTAAATACACTCATGACCTGGCCACCACAGCCCTCTGTGGCAATGAGTTCCACAGATTCACCACCCCCTGGCTGAAGAAATTCCTCCTTATCTCAGTTTTAAAGGGGCGTCCCTTCACTCTGAGGTTGTGCCCTTGAGGTCTAGTCTCTCACACTAGTAGAAACATCCTCTCCACGTCCACCCTATCCAGGCCTCGCGGTATTCTGTAAGTTTCAATTAGATCCCACCTTATAAATTAGAGATTGATTGATTTTTGTTATCCAAAGCACTGCTGCCTCACAGCACCAGGGACCTGGGTTCAGTTCCCAGCTTGGGTCACTGTCTGTATGGAGTCTGCAAGTTCTCCCCATATTTGCGTGGGTTTCCTCCGGGTGCTCTGGTTTCCTCCCACAATCCAAAAGACGTGCATTGGCCGTGCTAAATTCTCCCTCAGTGTACCCAAACAGGCGCTGGAGTGTGGCGACTAGTTACTTCATTGCAGTGTTAATGTAAGCCCGCTTGTGACAATAATAAATTTTAAAAAGTTAGTAAAGGATATGGAGCAAAATTATGTGCAAGGAGTTAAATCTCAGATCTATCATGATTTCATTAACTGTTAGAATAGGATTGAGGGGCCAAATGGCCTACTCTAGTTCCTGTATTCCTATGAAAGTAACGGGTCATTCCAGGGACTGATTTCATGGTGCCAAAAGCTTTTAATGGCCTCATCAAAATGGCTATTTCGCTTTGCAAGCCAAGGTAAAGCATTGGCAGCAAGGTACTTGTGTTGCAAATTAATTGGTGCTTGAGTGGTAATGGTCCAGAAAGCTTTTAGTACAAGTATAAACATAACCATGTAGGAACCAGCCAAGGAACGCAATACGTATGAATAAATGTGCATTTTTGCTTCATAACACCACAGTTGTATTAAATCCAAACAGACTTTCACCCATTTGAGTGCTCGTAATCCTGCAACATTTTTGAGGGCTCGTCAATGTGTGTGAATTACTTTAGATTTTAGTCATTTAATCCAAGATGTTAATGTTACTGATTAGCCGATATGATTAAACAAGTTAAGGAAAGGAAGAGATTACATTTCTCGAGTGCCTTTCATGACCACAGGATGACTCACAATGTTTCAGTGCCAGTGAAGTGGTTTTTGAAGTGGATAGTCACTTTTGTAATGCAGGGAGATGTGGCAGATAATCTTCACAAAGCAAGATCTCACAATCAACAAGGGATAAATGGCCAGCTAATTTATTTTCTTGTGGTATTGGTTGAGGTGTATTTGTTGACCAGGACATCAGGCGGAGGCCAGGGATCTTCAAATTTATAATTCTTGCATCTCCCAATTTTTCCCCACTTTCCTTCACTTAATCATAGAATCCTTACAGTGCAGAAGGAGGCCATTTGACCCGTCAAGTCTGCACAATCCCACCTAGGCCCTATTCCCATAACTCCTCATATTTACCCTGCTAATCCCCCTGACACTAGGGTTAATTTAGCATGGCCAATCCACCTAACCCGCACATCATTGAACTATGGGAGGAAACTGGAGCTGCCGGGGGAAACCCA
Source organism: Mustelus asterias (assembly GCF_964213995.1). Classification (NCBI taxonomy): domain Eukaryota; kingdom Metazoa; phylum Chordata; class Chondrichthyes; order Carcharhiniformes; family Triakidae; genus Mustelus; species Mustelus asterias. The sequence continues at coordinate 79,423,332 of NC_135811.1, read as the reverse complement.
CGCAGACACAGGGAGAACGTGCAAACTCCACACAGTCACTCAAGGCCGGAATTGAACCCGGGTCCCTGGCGCTGTGAGGCAGCAGTGCTAACTATCTAAACATCTTTGGATAGTCTGTATGGGTGACAGCAGCAGAGAGCCCTCACTTGAACAACTTGTAATGTTGGCTTAAAGATATCCAAAATTGCCCAGATGGGACAAAACTAGCTCTGACAAAATGGCTCTCTCGATGAGAGAATACAGGCCTGGACTTTGCTGCTGACACTCACCACTTTCCTACAATAAAAATCTGACAACTTTATCTGGCACTTGCACATGCACATTTAAATTTGGAAATCCGGAAGTCTCTCTCAGAGATGGCTTGTTCCACTGTAGGATTCGTTTCGATTCCCCATCAATAGACATGGCATAGGAGTCACATTCATAGTGTAAACCTAGGGCATTTACCCACTAGTGCCACACCAAAAGTGCCTGAAAAAGTTAAGGCTGATACATTTAGGAACAAGATAAGTTTTAATGGAGAGTTAAGTGATCATGGTCGGCTCATGAAGAAAGTAAGGAGGTGTGGGATAGAGGGAAATTTGGCCGATTGGATAAGTAACTGGCTATCTCATAGAAGTGGAGATGCCGGCGTTGGACTGGGGTAAACACAATAAGAAGTTTAACAATACCAGGTTAAAGTCCAACAGGTTTATTTGGTAGCAAAAGCCACACAAGCTATCGGAGCCCCAAACCCCTTCTTCACACCTGAAGAAGGGGCTTGAGGCTCCGATAGCTTGTGTGGCTTTTGCTACCAAATAAACCTGTTGGACTTTAACCTGGTGTTGTTAAACTTCTTACTATCTCATAGAAGACAGAGGGTGGTGGTGGATGGAAAATGTTCAGACTGGAGACCAGTTACCAGCGATGTACCACAGGGATCAGTGCTGGGTCCTCTGCTATTTGTGATTTTTATCAATGACTTGGAGGAGGGGGCTGAAGGGCTGAAGGTGGGTCAGTAAATTTGCTGATGACACCAACTTGGTGGAATAGTGGATGAGGTGGAGGGCTGTTGTAGGCTGCAAAGAGACATTGATAGGATGCAGAGCTGAGCCGAAAAATGGCAGATGGAGTTTAACCCTGATAAGTGCAAGGTGATTCATTTTGGGAGGACAAATTTAAATGTGGATTACAGGGTCAACGGCAGGGTTCTGAGGAATGTGGAGGAACAGAGAGATTTTGGGGTTCATATCCACAGATCTCTAAAGGTTGCCACTCAAGTGGATAGAGCCGTGAAGAAGGCCTATAGTGTGTTAGCATTTGTTAACAGGGGATTTGCGTTTAAGAGCCGTGGGGTTATGCTGTAACTGTACAGGACCTTGGTGAGACCACATTTGGAATATTGTGTGCAGTTCTGGTTACCTCATTATAAGAAGGATGTGGAAGCATTGGAAAGAGTGCAAAGGAGATTTATCAGGATGCTGCCTGGTTTGGAGGGTAGGTCTTATGATGAAAGGTTGAGGGAGCTAGGGCTTTTCTCGTTAGAGCGGAGGAGGATGAGAGGCGACTTAATAGAGGTTTATAAGACGATGAGGGGGATAGATAGAGTGGACGTTCAGAGACTATTTCCTCGGGTGGATGCAGCTGTTACTAGGGGGCATAACTATAGGGTTCATGGTGGGAGATATAGGAGGGATGTCCGAGGTAGGTTCTTTACTCAGAGAGTGGTTGGGGTGTGGAATGGACTGCCACACTATCACTAGGCCCTATTCCCGGAACTCCTCATATTTACCCTGCTAATCTCCCTGACACTAGGGTTAATTTAGCATGGCCAATCCACCTAACCCGCACATCATTGAACTATGGGAGGAAACTGGAGCTGCCGGGGGAAACCCATGCAGACACGGGGAGAACGTGCAAACTCCACACAGTCACCCAAGGCCGGAATTGAACCTGGGTCCCTGGCGCTGTGAGGCAGCAGTGCTAACTATCTAAACATCTTTGGATAGTCTGTATGGGTGACAGCAGCAGAGAGCCCTCACTTGAACAACTTGTAATGTTGGCTTAAAGATATCCAAAATTGCCCAGATGGGACAAAACTAGCTCTGACAAAATGGCTCACTCGATGAGAGAATACGGGTTCAATTCCGGCCTTGGGTGACTGTGTGGAGTTTGCACGTTCTCCCCGTGTCTGCGTGGGTTTCCCCCGGCAGCTCCAGTTTCCTCCCATAGTTCAATGATGTGCGGGTTAGGTGGATTGGCCATGCTAAATTAACCCTAGTGTCAGGGGGATTAGCAGGGTAAATATGAGGAGTTACGGGAATAGGGCCTAGTGATAGTGTGGCAGTCCATTCCCTGTGATAGTGGAGACAGACACTTTAGGAACTTTCAAGTGGTTATTGGATAGGCACATGGAGCACACCAGAATGATAGGGAGTGGGATAGCTTGATCGTGGTTTCGGACAAAGCTCGGCACAACATCGAGGGCCGAAGGGCCTGTTCTGTGCTGTACTGTTCTATGATCAGTTCTGAAAAACAACCTCTCAGACCCAGAAATTTAAAAAAAAATAAATGCAGCATCTCACTTCCACAGAAGAAAATGAACGCTGCAGATTTTTTTTTTCTAAAACCTAAATTAAAACATTTTTAATTTAAATTTGCTCTTTGTCTCTTTAATCTCTCTCCCTTCATCGCATGCGAATTTTCAAATGTTATTTCACTGGCACAGTGGTTAGCACTGCTGCCTCACAGCGCCAAGGACCCAGGTTCAATTCCCAGCTTGGGTCACTGTCTGTGTGGAGTTTGCACATTCTCCCCGCGTGTCCGTGTGGGTTTCCTCCGGGTGCTCCGCTTTCCAGAGGATTGGACATGCTAAATTCTCCCTCAATGTACCCGAACAGGCTCCAGAGTGTGGCGATTGGGGGATCTTCACAGTAATTTCATTGCAATGTTAATGTAAGCCTACTTGTGACACTAAGAAATATACTTAAACTTAACTTAAGATATGCAATTTAAACACAATTTATATTTCTTGCTTTTGCTCCTTGGTTTAAGCTCTGCATGTCTCATTGGTGATGCTTCAATTTGAGAAGTTGAGCAGTTTTGTCTTTGCTTTTCCAGCTCACAGACATCGCACACGCCCTCTGGAGCGGACACCGCAGTGGAGCAGATGCTGGAGTCGTGGAGATCCACACTGAGAAGACCACAAGAGAAAGAAATCTGTGGGCAGCAGTACATGAGGTGAATGGCAAAAGTAAAATCTGGGTCAACAAGGAAACGTCTCCAGTACATCTGTTTCAAATGGGTGGCACGGTGGCACAGTGGTTAACACTGCTGCCTCACAGCGTCAGGGACCCAGAGTCAATTCTGGCCTCGGGTGACTTTCAGTGTGGAGTCTGCATGTTCTCCCCGTGTCAGCGTGGGTTTCCTCCCAGTGGATTTTTGATTTGATTTGATTTTGATTTGATTTATCATTATCACATGTATTAACATACAGTGAAAAGTATTGGTTCTTGCACGCTATACAGACAAAACATACCATTCATAAAGAAGGAAACAAGAGAGTGCAGAATGTAGTGTAGCAGTCATAGCTAGGGTGTAGAGAAAGATCAACTTAATGCAAGGTAAGTCCATTCAAAAATCTGAGAGCAGCAGGGAAGAAACTGTTCTTGAGTCGGTTGGCATGTGACCTCAGACTTTTGTATCTTTTTCCCAACGGAAGAAAGCGGAAGAGAGAATTTCCGGGGTGCATGGGGTCCTTAATTATGCTGGCTGCTTTGCCGAAGCAGCAGGAAGTGTAGACAGTGTCAATGGATGGAAGGTTGGTTTGTGTGATGGATTGGGCTACACTCAAGACCTTTTCAACCAGAAAGAATGTTTCTATGGTGCATCTGTAAAAGTTGGTGAGAGTCGTAGCTGACATGCCAAATTTCCTTAGTCTTCTGAGAAATTTGATAATAACCATCTTTCCTCTCCTCCAGTGCTCCGGTTTCCTCCCACAGTCCAAGGATGTGCAGGTTGGGTGGATTGGCCATGTGTAGTATGTCATCGGAGACAGAAGTCCCTTCACCAAAATTCCTTTATTTACAAGGTCCAACAACACTATACAGAGTGCTCTCAGTCTGCAGTCTACATCCGGAGTGCCAGAGGAACTGACAGTCCTGTTTACATACAGAGCATGATTGGACCTTCAATCTTTGGGGGAGTTCATATTCAAGCAGTCCAACCTCAATTGCCTGATTAAAATCATTACACCATGATAAAGATTGCCCCCTTTAGCAGGGCAAATACATTGAGTTATGGGAATAGGGCCTGGGTGGGATTGTTGTCAGTGCAGGTTCGACGGGCTGAATGGCTTCCTTCTGTACTTCAGGGATTCTATGATTCATTCGGTTCCAGCCAGTTCAAATAGGCACAGGAGAGGAAAGATGGTTATTATCAAATTCCACTGTTGCAGATACAAGGACAATTGCAAAAGCCATCCTTCCTCTTGTGATGTTAATGTTACTGCTACAAGTAACTGGGGGAATATTTGCATGATGAGGTTCACCAGGAGAAGATTAATGTCAGATGTTCCCAATCTTAGGGAATTGGGCACTGATTGGATAGAGTTAATCCCCCTCAGGGACAGGGACTGTGGTTCAATTCCCCTCAAGGTGAAAGTGATGTGAAACACTCCTGTATTGAAAATAGGAAAGGAAGAACGCTTCACTGTTACACATGTCAACAAGTCCAGTTCTCACTTTTGTAATAGAAAGCTCAGTCCGACAGTCCTTTTGCATGTAGCCACTGTAGGGAATAATACCAGAAATTAAAAAGATATAGCTACTGGAATCTCGCAGGCCAAACACATCATCCATCAACATTAGAAAGATAAGAAGTTTCCTCAATTTTAGGAGTGGACTAAGTTGTTGAATGATGTGGGTGAGTTTAATCATACACCATAAGCAGGATAGCCTGACTACATTCCAGGCTGTTTGGTAACATGTCAAAACACTTTTAACTCCCTAATACCCAGCACCTGAATAAAGACATCCCTTGTAGGTACTGAGTCATGCACACCGGAATATCCCAAGTTTTGAAGTCCAATTGCCAATATTATTTGGGGCAATATTTGGGGGAAAATCTAAAATTGGCATCAATGCCCCAGGGCAGAAAGGGGAAAAATTAGCTTCGTTTTCTGATCGTAATCACCAACCTGTGACCCTCTGAGGGGAATTTTACAGGCCCTCCCACCGGTGGGATTTTCTGGGCTCGTTGAAGTCAGTGGGGTTTTGAACGACATTTTTCAGCCCTGCCCCAGCTGCGACAGGGCTGGAAAATTCCACCCATAGTAAAGGTAATATAGCTCCCGGGGGCAAGGGACATGGCCAGGCAATGGCCTAGTGATGCCCCCTGGTGCTGCCCATTGGCACAAGTTGGCACTGCCCAGTTGGCATCATGCCCATGCCAACCTGGCACTGCCAATTTTTAGGTGTTAGTTTTTAGGTGTCCAGATCACCAACAGCCTGTCCTGGTCCCCCTATGCCGACACTATAGTTAAGAAAGTCCACCAACTTTTACAGATGCATCACAGAAAATATTCTGTCTGGTTGTATCACAGCTTGGTATGGCTCCTGTTCTGCCCAAGAACACAAGGAACTACAAAAGGTTGTGAATGTAGCCAAATCCATCATGCAAACCAGCCTCCCACCCATTGACTATGTCTGCACTTCCTGCTGCCTCGGCAAAGCAGCCAGCATAATTAAGGACCCCATGCACTCCGGACATTCTCTCTTCCACCTTCTTCTGTCGGGAAAAAGATACAAAAGTCTGAGGTCACGTACCAACTGACTCAAGAACAGCTTCTTCCCTGCTGCTCTCAGACTTTTGAGTGGACCTACCTTGCATTAAGTTGATCTTTCTCTACACCCTAGCTATGACTGTAACACTCTCTCGTTGCCTTCTCTCTGAACGGTATGTTTTGTCTGTACAGCGTGCAAGAAATAATGCTTTTCACTGTATGTTAATACATGTGACACTAATAAATCAAATCAAATCAAATCAATTTGTGCCAAGGGGTAGGCTCCAGTGGCAGCCTCATCTTGGGGGGAAGGTGGGGGGGGATTCATTTAGATGTGCTGGTGGCTGGGAGCAGACAGAGGAGCAGGGGATGCTGGTGATGGCCGTTAGGGGGCCAGTGGGGTCGGAGGAGAGCGGGGGGGGGGGGGGGGGGGTGGTAGTGGTGGAGGTGGGCACCAGCTCAGACTGTGGAGTGGTCGGGGGTGGGGGGAGAAGTGGGAAGGTGCCAACGATCAACGGGGTGGGGGTAGAGAAGTGTCGATTCCAATTGGGGTTTGGGAGGGGTGGCCCCCTGAGTCCTCTGCGGTTGGCTGAGGGAGGGGTAGGTTTACTCAAGTTCTGATCACAGTGCCCTTTAAAGATGGCGCCCCGATCTGTGCGCAGCCGGGTTCTGCTAGTGTGTTGAGGCGTGAAACACTTCCCCTTGATTTTTTTTTGGCAGAGGGTTGTAAGATCTGGAGAGGAATCCAATGGATTTCTCTGAAGAGAAACACTCATTTTCTTACTGGGAACAATACTGCCATCTTTTTGGTAAGATTTCACCAACAGAGACTGTTCATGAATTTGTAGCAAAAGAATAAACATTTATTAAGTGAGAAAAGATAAACAATATTATGCTATTCCTTCACCCCAACTATACCTTTCCAGATATATACAGATTCATATGGTATAGTACAAATTACAAACTCTAGCTTGATACTCTAATGTTCACAATAAGTGTACAGTCCATGAGGCAAATGACTCACCTCTTGACTCCCTGAAGCAGGTCCAAGGAATACATGGCACAAGTCAGGCTTTCCTCGTGCCTGGATGAGTGTAGCTCCAACAACATTCAAGAAGGTCAACAAAGCAGCCCATTTAATCGGCACCCAATCCTCCACTTTAAACGTTCCCCTTCTCCCACCACCGGCACACAGTGGCATCAGTGTGTATCCTATCCAAGATGGAATATTCGGTGTTCCAAACAAAAGTCCATTGACTGCCAGCAGGATTGGACCATCCCGGCATTGGGCGGGACTGCAAATCCCACCCACGGGAACTAAAAGCTCTGAAGAAGAATCAAATGGACTCGAACTTCTGACTCTGTTTCTCCGAAAGCTTGTGTGGCTTTTGCTACCAAATAAACCTGTTGGACTTTAACCTGGTGTTGTTAAACTTCTTACTCTGTTTCTCTCTCCATAGATGCTGCCAGGCCTGCCGTGTCTATCCAGCATCTTCTGTGTTTATTTGAAGCATGGGAACCAGTTTCTTGGCCTGAGGGGATATGGCGGATAATTGCCAAGGGTATAAAAACACTTCCAAAGAGAAGGTTCCAACAAGTCAAAAGTCTCAAAGGCCTAGCTAGCCACGGCCACTGAGAAGAAGTAAATGACATACACACAACTCCAGCTGAACATGATCTCAAAATTTCAGTCACGACTCAGTCAGAAACACGTAGTTTAAAGAACAAAAAACAAAGAAAAGCACAGTGAAGGAACAGACCCTTCGGCCCTCCAAGCCTGTGCCGATCATGGTGTCCTAACTAAACTAAAAAGAAACCTTCTGCCCTTACTTGGTCTGTATCCCTCTATTCCCTCCCTATTCATGTACCCATCCAGATGCCTCTTAAATGTTGCTAATGTGCCAGCTTCCACCATCTCCTCTGGCAACGCGTTCCAGGCACCCGCCACTCTCTGTGTGAAAAACCTCCCCGCACATCTCCCTTAAACTTTCCCCCTCTCACCTTGAACCTGTGCCCCCTTGTAATTGACACTTCCACCCTGGGAAAAAGCCTCTGACTGTCCACCCTGCCTATGCCCCTCAATTTTGTATGATCAGATAACGACCATCGGAAATAGGTGGTCAATGCTAGATCTCGTTTTGGCCAACGATATTTACCTTGCCCATTCCTCACACACTCAAGGAAAATACGACCCCATTTCTTTTGCTCCCAGCACCCCTCAGCTGATCCTTGTCACCTCGCTGCTTCAAGGCAGGCTGCTCCCCCGTCGTCCCCCTCACTGACTCCTGGCGACCGCTGAGTGTCAGCTTTTGCTGCTCTGACCCACTGTGCGGTTACACTCTGCTGAGTGTCAGATTCTCCTCAGTGTTGACTCTCACTGCACTGGCCCTTTCCTGCTGGAAGTTGGCCCTCGCCAATCTTTGTATCTGACTGTTAGCCCCTACTGAGCGTTGACTCCCGCTAAGACTTCTCAACATTTTCTAATTCGCTACCTGACTATTCAATTTATAACTGGCCCGTGGCTTTATTCAATCTGCAGCAATTAGGCCTGTGCTTTTACAGGGACAGGAGTACGCCCTATCACACGAACATCTTAGAGAATATTATATTCCTGACCTTACGAAACCTAACAGTCTGACTCATGGTGAGCAACACTACAAAGATCTCACAGCAACCCTTTCATTTTGCTTCAGCTGTGACCAGCTCAGAAAGATAGCGATTCATTTTCCAGGACTTGCATATATTCACTGAACCTTTGCTTTTTGTGTTTTTATTAAACTAGTTGAATTCCTGTATAATCATAGGGCGCGATCTTACCGGCCGTTCATGCCACGTTCCTGCTGCAGCGAGGTCGGAGAATTTGGTGCCAGCCAAATCTCCGTTCACTGCAGCGGGATGGGAAAATCCCGTTGGTGTGAACGGTGGTAACATTCCAGCCATCTTTCATAGAATCCTACAGTGCAGAAGGAGGCTATTCGGCCCATTGAGTCAGCACCAACCACGATCCCACCCAGGCCCTATCCCCATAACCCCATGCATTTACCCCAGCTAGTCCCCCTGATACCAAGGGGCAATTTAGCATGGCCAATCCACCTAACCAGCACATCTTTGGACTTTCATGGAATGTGGGTGTCGTTGGTAGGCCAGCATCTATCGCCCCCATCCCTATTTGTCCTTGAGAAGATGGTGGTGAACCTCCTTCTGAGGTTGAATTAACTTGAGGAAAGGTTTTTTTATCCAAAGCTTTTAGTAGCTCCCTGATGCCTTATTTAAGGAGTGACAGGCACATTGTCATCAGAATAACCCTTTTAGCCATCGTTGATTTGGCAACAAGACATCAAACTTGGTGACAGATGAATTTTACTGTGCGACAGGCTGTTTGCCAACTCTTTCTGTCACCTCATTAACTCTGTGTTAACAAAATATAGAACATAGAAAACTACAGCACAAAACAGGCCCTTCGGCCCCACAAGTTGTGCCGAACATATCCCTACCTTTTAGGCCTACCTATAACCCTCCATCCTATTAAGTCCCATGTACTCATCCAGGAGTCTCTTAAAAGACCCTATTGAGTTTGCCTCCACCACCACTGACGGCAGCCGATTCCACTCGCCCACCACCCTCTGTGTGAAAAACTTCCCCCTACCCTGTACCTACCCCCCAGCACCTTAAACCTGTGTCCTCTTGTAGCAGCCATTTCCACCCTGGGAAAAAGCCTCTGAGAGTCCACCCGATCTATGCCTCTCAACATCTTATACACCTCTATTCGGTCTCTTCTCATCCTACGCCTCTCCAAGGAGAAAAGACCGAGCTCCCTCAGCCTATCCTCATAAGGCATGCCACTCAATCCAGGCAACATCCTTGTAAATCTTCTCTGCACCCTTTCAATCTTTTCCACATCCTTCCTGTAATGAGGCGACCAGAACTGAGCACAGTACTCCAAGTGGGGTCTGACGAGGGTCTTATATAGCTGCATCATTATCCCTGGACTCCTAAACTCAATCCCTCGATTGATAAAGGCCAGCACACCATACGCCTTCTTAACCACCTCCTCCACCTGTGGGGCCGATTTTAGAGTCCTATGGACCTGGACCCCAAGGTCCTTCTGATCCTCTACCGTACTAAGAGTCTTTCCCTTTATATTGTACTCCTTCATCCCATTCAAACTGCCAAAATGGACCACTACGCATTTATCTGGGTTGAAGTCCATCTGCCACTTCTCCGCCCAGTCTTGCATCCTATCTATGTCCCTCTGTAACTTCTGACATCCCTCCAGGCTATCCACAAACTCCCCAACCTTCGTGTCGTCGGCAAACTTACCAACACATCCCTCCACTTCCTCATCCAGGTCATTTATGAAAATGACAAACAGCAAGGGTCCCAGAACAGATCCCTGGGGCACACCACTGGTGACCGACCTCCAATTAGAAAAAGACCCATCTATATACACTCTCTGCCTCCTTTGGGCAAGCCAACTCTGGATCCACAGGGCAGCAGCCCCTTGGATCCCATGCCCTCTCATTTTTTCTAGAAGCCTTGCATGGGGGACCTTATCGAACGCCTTGCTGAAATCCATATAAACCACATCTACCGCTTTCCCTTCGTCAATGTGTTTAGTCACATTTTCGAAGAACTCCACCAGGCTCGTAAGGCACGATCTGCCTTTGACAAAGCCATGCTGAATATTCTTGAGCATACTGAACCTCTCTAAATGCTCATAAATCTTGTCCCTCAGGATCTTCTCCATCAGCTTACCAACCACTGAGGTTAGACTCACCGGTTGGTAATTTCCTGGGCTATCCCTATTCCCCATCTTGAAAATAGGAACCACATCCGCAATCCTCCAATCCTCCGGCACCTCTCCTGTCTCCATCGACGACGCAAAGATCATCGCCAGAGGCTCTGCAATCTCTTCCCTCGTCTCCCACAGTAACCTGGGGTACATCCCATCCGGACCCGGCGACTTATCTATCTTGATGCCATTCAAAGATTCCAGCACAACCTCTTTGTTAAAGTCCACATACTCAATCTTTTCAGTCCACCACAAGCCCACAGTACATCCACCCATGTCCTTCTCCTCTGTGAAAACTGAGGCAAAATACTCATTAAGCACCTCTGCCATTTAAGACCATAAGACCATAAGACAGAGGAGCGGAAGTAAGGCCATTCGGCCCATCGAGTCCACTCCACCATTCAATCATGGTTGATTTCAACTCCATTTACCTGCGTACTGATTTTCCCGCCTTCACCTTTTATGGGCCCTATTCCTTCACATCTCATCCTTTTACTCTTCACATATTTATAGAAAGCCTTAGGGTTTTCCTTAATCCTACCTGCCAAGGCCTTCTCGTGACCCCTTCTGGCTCTCCTAATTTCCTTCTTTAGTCCCTTCCTACAAGCCGTATACTCATCTAGATCCCTATCTTCGCCAAGCTCTCTGAACCTTTTGTACGCTTTCCTTTTCTTCTCGACTAGGTCCCGCACAGCTTTCGTGCACCACGGTTCCTTTAACCTACCAACTCCTCCCTGTCTGCTCAGAACATTGTCCTGTAGAACCCTAGACAGACATTCCTTGAAAAACTGCCACCTCTCTTCAGTAGATTTCCCCAAGAATACCTCCTTCCAATTTACTCCTCTAATTTGCTGCCTTATGTCTTCATATTTCCCCTTCGTATAAACGCTTTCCTAGCTTGCCTGATCCTCTCTTTTTCCAATGCAAGCATAAAGGAGATAGAGTTATGATCGCTATCCCCAAGATGCTCTCCCACTGAGAGATCTGACACCTGTCCAGGCTCATTGGTCAGTATCAGATCAAGTACAGCCTCTCCTCTTGTAGACTTGTCCACATGCTGTGTCAGGAAACCCTCCTAAACACACCTAACGAACTCCTCCCCATCCAATCCCCTTACCCTAGGGATATTCCAATCTATGTTTGGGAAATTAAAGTCTCCCATCACAACAACCCTGCTATGATTGCAACTCTCCAGGATCTGTTTCCCTATCTGCTCCTCCACCTCCCTGTCACTATTGGGCGGCCTATAGAAAACTCCCAGCAAACTGATCGACCCCTTCCCACTCCGAACTTCCATCCACAGAGACTCTGTCGACAATCCCTCCACAGCATACACCTTCTCTACAGCTGTGACACTATTCCTGATCAGCAGTGCCACTCCACTGCCTCTCTTGCCTCCCTCCCTGTCCTTCCTGAAACATCTGAATCCCGGCACCTGGAGTATCCAGTCCTGTCCCTGACACATCCCAGTCTCCGTAATGGCCACCACATCACTCTTCCAGGCATCGATCCACGCTCTGAGCTCATCACCTTTATTCACTATACTCCTGGCATTAAAGTAAACACATCTCAATCCTTTGGTCTGAGCTCTCCCCTTCTCTATCCCTTGTCCATCCTCCCTCTTGCAGTATTGCCACATGCATGGTTCAGTTCTATGGGTGCCAATAGCTCTCGATTATCTCACATATCAAGCGGTTCTTCTTTCTGTCTGAAATTAGCTTTTCTATTTGGCTGAAACTTTAGGGCGGCACGGTGGCACAGTGGTTAGCACTGCTGCCTCACAGCGCCAGGGACCTGGGTTCAATTCAGGCCTCGGGTCACTGTCTGTGTGGAGTTTGCACGTTCTCCCCGTATCTGCATGGGTTTCCTCCAGGTACTCCGGTTTCCTAACACAGTCCAAAGATGTAGAGGTTAGGGGGCAAATACAGAAAATGCTGGAAAATCTCAGCAGGTCTGACAGCATCTGTGGGGAGAGAATAGAGCCAACGTTTCGAGTCTGGATGACCCTTCGTCAGAGCTGAGAGCAAAAGAGAATCAGCGGAGATTTATACTATTGGGGGGGGGTGGGGGTGTTGGAATGAGACAAAGAGGGTGCAAATGAGGATACAGAAGGCTGAGAAGGTGCTAAAAAGTGTTCATTAAGTGATCAGAACGCCTCAAGCAGTCCTTTAACAATCTGCACCTCTGTTCTGCCATGCATGCATTCTGATCACTTAAACAAACACCTCCAGAAACACTCCCGTGTACTTGCAGACATTTTGGAATGGCAAAGGAGTCTGGCCTTTTGAATCATGTTGGGCTCCTCTGGCAGCAGAACCCTTGACCTTTGGTGAGTGGTATCCAACTTAGAGCGATGGGTATCTCATCAGTTGGGTGGGCATCAGGATGTGTGAAATCAGGATAGTGCCCGTTCAATTGCTCTGGCGTGTGCAGGGGACTGCTACCTGTGTAATATTCTGTACAGACACTGCAACCAGTTTATTACTCAAAAACCATTTACCCAGGTACTTTTACTTTATCATTCAAAGGGCTCAGGTTCAAATAGTTTTATTAAAGCACTTGCAAGTTAAAGAAACAACTCTTACACAACAAATTAAGTTAACTTTTCCCCAAACCAGGATGACTGCCTGAAAAACACAAATGCTACCCACTCTGGTGAAGTTGGTCGGGCTGTTGAATTCAATTCACTGAGCTCAGGTCCATAGATGAACTCAGGGTCTTCTTTGAGTTGATTTGATTTATTGTTGTCACACGTATTGGGATACAGTGAAGAGTATTGTTTCTTGAGTATTATACAAACAAAGCATACCATTCATAGAGTACAAAAATAGAAAATGCTGGAAAATCTCAGCAGGCCTGACAGCATCTGTGAAGAGAGAATAGAGCCAATGTTTCGAGTCTGGATGGCACTTCATCCTCTTATGGCTCTATTCTCTCTCCACAGATGCTGTCAGACCTGCTAAGATTTTCCAGCATTTTTTGTTTTTGTTTCAGATTCCAGCATCTGCACTATTTTGCTTTTATCTTACCATTCATAGAGTACATAGGGGAGAAAGAAAGGAGAGGGTGCAGAATATAGTGTTGCAGTTATAGATGAGATGAAGAGATCAGCTTAATATATGGTAGGACCATTCAAAGGTCTGATGGCAGCAGGGAAGAAGCTGTTCTTCCGTAGGTTGGTACATGATCTCAGATTTTTGTATCTTTTTCCCGATGGAAGGAGGTGGAAGAGAGTATGTCCGGGATGCCTGGGATTCTTGATTATGCTGGCTGCTTTTCCGAGGCAGCAGGAGGTGTAGACAGAGTCAGTGGATGGGAGGCTGGTTTGCGTGATGGACTGGGCTACATTTACAACTCTTTGTAGTTCCTTGCGGTCTTGGGCAGAGCAGGAGCCATACCAAGCTGTGATACAACCAGAAAGAATGCTTCTTTTGGTGCACCTATAAAAGTTGGTGAGGGTCGTAGCTGACATGCCTAATTTCCTTTAGTCTTCTGAGAAACTAGAGGTGTTGGTGGGCTTTCTTAACGATAGCATCAGCATGGAGGGACCAGGGCAGATAGTTGGTGATCTGAATACCTAGAAACCTGAAGCTGTCAACCATTTCCACTTCATCCCCATTGATGTAAACAGGGGCACAACCTCCACTACGCTTCCTGAAGTCGATGACGATATCCTTTGTTTTACTGACATTGAGGAAGAGATTATTGTCGTTGCACCAATTCGCCAGATTCTCTATCTCTTTCCTGTACTCTGTGTCGCCATTGTTTGAGAGCTGACCCACTACAGTGGTGTCATCAGCAAACTTGGAAATGGAATTTGAGTGGAATTTGGCCACAATAAGGAGCATAGAAATCATAGAAGCCGAGAATAATTCAGTGCAGAAGTTGAGTCGATTCTGCCCATGCTGCCTCTTTAATGGAGCTATCCAACTCACCCCACTCACTTCCTTTATCCACAGTCTTGTAATTTCATTTCATTTCAAGTATTCACCCAATTTCCTTTTGAATGTTACCACTGAAGCTGCTTTCACCACCCTTTCAGGTCAGTGCATTCCAGATCATACCAACTCGCTGTGTAAAAAATGTTTCCTTATGTTGCCTCTTGAACTTTTGCTGTAAATCAGTACCCTCTGGTTACGAACCCTCTACCATGAGATCCCCTTTTTTCTGTGAAAACTATTATACATTTTTAATTACACTATCACTTCTCCTCTTAACCTTCTCTGCTTTCAGGAATATAGCCCATCCTTTCAGTCTCTTTATGTAAATGAAATGCCCTCATCCCTGATACTATTCCAGTAAATATGTTCAGCACCCTTTCCAAGGCCTTGACATCCTTCCTACAGTGTGGTGATCATACGTCAGAAACCTGCCAGGTGTGGCCTAACCAATGTTTGACAAAGGTTTACAATTACCTTTTGTAAGCCTCACGTCGCCAGGGACCCAGGTTCGATTCCAGTCTTCGGTGACTGTCTGTGTGGAGTTTGCACATTCTCCCTGTGTCTGCGTGGGTTTCCTCCGGGTGCTCCGGTTTCCTCCCACAGTTCAAAGATGTGCAGGTTAGGTGGATTGGCCATACTGCATTGCCCCTTAGTGTCCAAAGGTGTGTAGGTTAGGGGGATTGACGAGGTAACTATATGGAGTTACGGGGATAGGACCTGCGGCACGGTAGCACAGTGGTTAGCACTGCTGCCTCACAGCTCCAGGGACCTGGGTTAGGTTAATTGGCCATGCTAAAATTGCCCCTTAGTGTCCTGGGATGCGTAGATTAGAGGGATTAGCGGGTAAAATATGTAGGGATATGGGGGTAGGGCCTGGGTGGGATTGTGGTCGGTGCAGACTCGATGGGCCGAATGGCCTCTTTCTGTACTGTAGGGTTTCTATGATTCTATGAACATACTGCGTCGGAGAGTCAGTGCAGACTTCATTGGCCAAATGGCCTCCTTCAGCACTGGAAGGGTTCTATGATTCCATGGGCTGGGTTTTATAGCTTCATTCATCCCAAAACCGTAAAATCCCACCCAAGGTCATTGTCCACCCCTCGCCCGCTCCTATTCCTGTGGTGGGTGGGGTAGTGAAGTTCCAGGGTATGTCCCTATCATTCAATATAGTTTCTTTTTTAAACAGCCTTCTCAACTTGTCTGACCACATTCAAGGATTTGTATATCTGCACCCTCAGGTATCTCACTCCTTCCACCCCACCCCCAACCCCACAAAAAATGTTACCATTTACATCATATTGTCTTCCCTCGTTCTTCCTGTTAAAACGTATCACTTCCTTCTTGTCTTCTGCATGTCCTTCTGCATGTCCTTTCCCCAACCCACGTCATCCTGAAGTTTGTGACCATCCTTCTCATTGTTTGCTACATTTATAATTTTTGCATCATCAGCAAAGTTTTGGAATCATGTCCTGTGTACTTTGGAGCTGGTCATTCATAGATATCAACCGGTCTTAATACTGACCCCCGCAAAATGCACTGTAGACACCCAACCAATCTGAAAACCAATCTGCTCACGACTACTCTCCACATTCTGTCCCTTAACTAATTGTGTATCTGTGCTATCACTGTCCCTTTGATTCTATGGGGTTTCCTTCTTCTAACAAGTCTATTATATGATATTTTGCAAACAGCTTTCGAAAGTCCACACAACAGCAACCACACTGACCACAGCAGCAATCTGTTACTTTCAATCGAGTTAGTCAAACATGGTTTGCCTCTGACAGATCTGTACTGATTATCAGTCCACCCTTTTCCAAATGCAATTAATTTTATCAATGAATTGATTATTGCTTCCACAAGTTTGCGCCCCCCCCCGCCCCACTGCAACTGATAGTGTCTATTTCTTTGTTCAGCTTGCATACTCCCACAGGGAGTGGGGTGAAGGCTTGAGAGAATGAATCATTTCTTGTTGGTCTTATGTAGCCCTTAATGGTCAGATCAAAAGTGGCACTAAAGAGGTCTGGCAAAATGCCACATGCCCACTAAATCACTCGAAATGTGCAATCACTCTCAAAGCTGCAAACAATTGCGGCACTCAGGAGATCGAAATTGCTTTGCAACGTACAATATGAAAGAAGAGTTTTGAGGGGGAAAATTGAATAAATGGAAAGCAGTGGTTTCTCCATCGGCTCAATTTGACATTGCAGCACATTATCTTACTATGACGACATCGTGTATCGCGAAAAAGGTCAAGCCGTATAATATCACTTGTAGCAGCAGCTGTTAATATGCCTTCTGGGAAATTAAAGGAACAATCACAGTAATGTAGCTGTGTGCTTAAGTGAATGTTCTCAAGGTTGACCCCAGTGTTAAGGGTACTGGGCTATTATTATGAACGAATAATTGGCCAACTAATACTGACTGGTGACAGGAATTTTTTAAAAATATATAAGTTTAGCATTCATGTTTTATTCAACTCCCCTACCTAACAATTATCCAGTGTTCACGATATTACGTGCTTTCAAACATGAACAAAGAATTAATTCTTCCTCCCAATGTGGTGATAACAGATTTTATCAATACTGGAAGTAAAAAAGGGGGATATATTCTCAACCATTTCCGGAGCTCGGTTCCAACGCCCTGTCTGAGATGTGGGTTGTGTCCAGGGTGATGAAGAATGAATTGGGTCATTGCAGGGGATTGAAGCACCTCTCACTTTTATGTGCATCCAAAGGCAACTCAGGACAGACTAGATGTGGAGTGAAGCTTCCCGTTCAGTTCACCTAGCACACTCTCAGAAGAGCTGTGGAAATATTTGGTATTTGCATACCTGCAGCTATCTACCTGGCATGTCTAAGAGACACACTCCATCTTGGGGCAAACTATGAGATGATTGTCTTCCAAGCTCGCAGGAATGAGTTGAGGCCCGCCCGCGCCCTGGACATACTCTCTTCCACCTTCCACCGGTGGTTGGTAAATTGATGGAAAGGGTCCTTAGGGATGGGATTTACGACCATTTAGAAAGATGCGGATTAATCCGAGATAGTCAGCACGGATTCGTGAAGGGCAAGTCGTGCCTCACAAATTTGATAGAATTTTTTGAGGAGGTAACTAAGTGTGTTGATGAAGGTAGGGCAGTTGATGTCATATACATGGATTTTAGTAAGGCGTTTGATGATAAGGTCCCCCATGGTCGGCTTATGATGAAAGTGAGGAGGTGTGGGATAGAGGGAAAGTTGGCCGATTGGATAGGTAACTGGCTGTCTGACCGAAGACAGAGGGTGGTGGTCGATGGAAAATTTTCGGATTGGAGGCAGGTTGCTAGCGGTGTGCCGCAGGGATCAGTGCTTGGTCCTCTGCTCTTTGTGATTTTTATTAATGACTTAGAGGAGGGGGCTGAAGGGTGGATCAGTAAATTTGCTGATGACACCAAGATTGGTGGAGTAGTGGATGAGGTGGAGGGCTGTTGTAGGCTGCAAAGAGACATAGATAGGATGCAAAGCTGGGCTGAAAAATGGCAAATGGAGTTTAACCCTGATAAATGTGAGGTGATTCATTTTGGTAGGACAAATTTAAATGTGGATTACAGGGTCAAAGGTAGGGTTCTGAAGACTGTGGAGGAACAGAGAGATCTTGGGGTCCATATCCACAGATCTCTAAAGGTTGCCAGTCAAGTGGATAGAGCTGTGAAGAAGGCCTATAGTGTGTTAGCTTTTATTAACAGGGGGTTGGAGTTTAAGAGCCGTGGGGTTATGCTGCAACTGTACAGGACCTTGGTGAGACCACATTTGGAATATTGTGTGCAGTTCTGGTCACCTCACTATAAGAAGGATGTGGAAGCGCTGGAAAGAGTGCAGAGGAGATTTACCAGGATGCTGCCTGGTTTGGAGGGTAGGTCATATGAGGAAAGGTTGAGGGAGCTAGGGCTGTTCTCTCTGGAGCGGAGGAGGCTGAGGGGAGACTTAATAGAGGTGTATAAAATGATGAAGGGGATAGATAGAGTGAACGTTCAAAGACTATTTCCTCGGGTGGATGGAGCTATTACAAGGGGGCATAACTATAGGGTTCGTGGTGGGAGATACAGGACGGATATCAGAGGTAGGTTCTTTACGCAGAGAGTGGTTGGGGTGTGGAATGGACTGCCTGCAGTGATAGTGGAGTCAGACACTTTAGAAACATTTAAGCGGTTATTGGATAGGCACATGGAGCACACCAGGATGATAGGGAGTGGGATAGCTTGATCTTGGTTTCAGATAAAGCTCGGCACAACATCGTGGGCCGAAGGGCCTGTTCTGTGCTGTACTGTTCTATGTTCTATGTTCTATGTTCTTCCTGGGAAAAAGATACAAAAGTCTGAGGTCACCAACCGACTCAAGAACAGCTTCTTCCCTGCTGCCATCAGGCTTTTGAATGGTCCTACCTTGCATTAGGGCGGCACGGTAGCACAGTGGTTAGCACTGCTGCTTCACAGCTCCAGGGACCCGGGTTCGATTCCCGGCTCGGGTCACTGT
This sequence comes from Mustelus asterias, assembly GCF_964213995.1. Classification (NCBI taxonomy): domain Eukaryota; kingdom Metazoa; phylum Chordata; class Chondrichthyes; order Carcharhiniformes; family Triakidae; genus Mustelus; species Mustelus asterias. The sequence goes on along the minus strand of NC_135811.1, from coordinate 79,404,327 downwards.
CTGTGTGGAGTTTGCACATTCTCCTCGTGTCTGCGTGGGTTTCCTCCGGGTGCTCCGGTTTCCTCCCACAGTCCAAAGATGTGCGGGTTAGGTTGATTGGCCAGGTTAAAAATTGTCCCTTAGTGTCTTGGGATGCGTAGGTTAGAGGGATTAGCGGGTAAAGTATGTGGGGGTGGGGCCTGGGTGGGATTGTGGTCGGTGCAGACTCGATGGGCCGAGTGGCCTCCTTCTGCACTGTAGGGTTTCTATGTTTCTATGTTATTAAGTTGATCTTTCTCTGCACCCTAGCTATGATTGTAACACTATGTTCTGCACCCTCTCCTTTCCTTCTCCCCTATGTATTCTATGAATGGTATGCTTTGTCTGTATAGTGTGCAAGAAAGAACACCTTTCCCTGTATCCAAATACACGTAACAATAATAAATCAAATCAAATCAAGGCCATTCTCCAAGTGCGTTTCAAGCATGCCTTTTACAGCCGTGAGCAACAGATGGGGAAGAGGCTTTCAACCCATCAGCCAAACTGGATTCAAACTCATTTCCCAGGGATGAAAAATCAGAGTGCTCATCTAATGTGTCAGACAGTCACAGGGCTTCATCTGCAGATCTTGGAGTTGCAAATGAGAAGGATGACACGCTATCCATGAGAGCAACAAATTTCAGGATGCAGGAAGTAACTAGAGTAGGGAGGGAAAGATATCATTGGGCAAATGGAATGACAGCCACAGTGATTCTTACAATGAGCAAGGTCCTTATATCCTTTTACACTGCAGAATACTCCTTGAAGCAAGTTGTCCCCTCCCCCAACATTGTCATACTTGGGGTGGCACAGTGGTTAGCCCTCCTGCCTCACAGCGTCAGGGACTTGGGTTTGATTCCCAATTTGGGTCACCATCTATGCAGAGTCTGCACATTCTTCCCGTGTCTGCGTGGGTTTCCTCCGGGTGCTCTGGTTTCCTCCCACAGTATGAAAGACGTGCGGGTTCGGTACATTGGCCATGCTAAATTCTCCCTCAGTGTACCCGAACAGGCACCGGAGTGTGGCAACTCGGGGATTTTCACAGTAACTTCATTGCAGTGTTAATGTAAGCCTACTTGTGGCACTAATAAATAAAATAAGACTTGTGCTGCACTGCTTCCCTTTCCACTCCTATAAGTGATGACGATTTCTGGGTTATGGCCGAACGGTACTGTTCACGCACCGACTTGCCATAGTGGGAATGTCACTGGACCAGCAATCCAGAGGCCCGCGCTACTGCACTACGGATACCTGTTCAAATCCCACCACGGCAGCTGGTGGAATTTGGATTCAATTAATAAAATCTGCAATTGCTGATCATGAAACCATCGTTGATTGTCTTCAATAGCCAAGATTTACGCTAAGGAGCAGGAAACTTAGAGTAGATTTGAGGAGAATCTTTTTCATCCAGAGGGTGGTGGGAACCTGGAACTCGCTGTCTGAACGGGTGGTAGAGGCACGAACCCTCACAACACTTAGGAATCATTTAGATGAGCACTTGAAATGTCATAGCACTCAAGGCTATGGGCCAAGCGAAAAATGGGATTAGAGTAGCTGCTTGATGACTGATGCAGACACAATGGGCTGAAGGGCCTCTTTATGTGCTGTAAAACTCTACGGCCGGAACATTCTAGCCGTTCACGGATCTTCTGGTTCCGTTTCCCGGTGGTGAGGGGTACATTCAATGGGAAACCTCATTGACAATGGCGGGCCCGGAAGATCCTGCCGCTAGCCAATGGCAGGCTGCCTCCCATCGGTATAAAATTATAAAAGGCATAGATAGGGTGAACGGTGGGAAGCTTTTCCCCGGGTCGGTGGTGACGTTCACGAGGGGTCATAGGTTCAAGTTGAAGGGGGGGAGGTTTAACACAGATATCAGAAGGACATATTTTACACAGAGGGTGGTGGGGGCCTGGAATGCGCTGCCAGGCAAGGTGGTGGAGGCGGACACACTGGGAACGTTTAAGACTTATCTAGATAGCCATATGAACGGAGTGGGAATGGAGGGATACAAAAGAATGGTCTAGTTTGGACCAGGGAGAGGCATGGGCTTGGAGGGCCGAAGGGCCTGTTCCTGTGCTGTATTGTTCTTTGTTCTTTGGCACGAAACATATGGCAGGTTACCTGGTAAATCCCATCCATTGACTCTATGGGCAGGATTTTACCGCCTCGCTCTGCCTAAACTGTAAAATCCCGCCCAAGGTCAACAGAGATTCCCATTGCCCGCCCCCCGCCTACTCCGATTCCCATGGCAGGGGTGGGGTGGTAAAATTCCAGCCTATAACCGTAAAACAAGATGCCAGATCTGGAGTTTTGTGTGCGAGTAAGGAACTATGACACAGTGAGAATATCATGCTTCAATCTAGAAGATCGGAGTGAATGATATTAAGGGCTTAAAGTTTTCAGACAAGTCAGACTGAATAAAAAAGACTGTGATGGCATTCCGTATATCAGAATAAAAAAATAATGACTTGAATTTTATCAACTTCTTTCATGACCCAGGGTTATTCCAAAGTGCTTTGCAGCCGATGAATATCAGAAAAGTCTAATAATGTAGAATATAACAACTGAAATTAAATGAAGTGCTTGCTGTGAAAGGTGGAAGCTACAGGATGAGCCATTTTGAGCAGGCACCTCTGATATAGCAACACAGCGGTAAGTTAGAGATTACCAGGTCAATATCAAAAGGAATTATGAAGAAATGATAAGGGCCTGTGTGATCAGCAATGATATTTTAATAAGTGTCTGATGCGCGATATAACTCACGAGGCCAGAGATGCTCGAGGAAATAAAGGCTTTTATTGACTACTACAATAGAGCTACCATATATAGTACACGATCCCAGACTGAAGGGTCCCAGACAGAGCAGTGACCTTTATACCTCTCCCAGGAGGCGGAGCCCGACTGGGATGTACCATAATAACTATATTACAGGTAGAACAGCCCAACCCTAACCCCAACAGTAACATGTAGAACAGCCCAACCCTAACCCCAACAGTAACATATATACAGACTCATAGTACTGGCCAGACCCTGGCTCAGTACTACATGGCGGGAACCAACGATGGTTCACCACAGTGTCTTCAATAAAACTGGGCAAACCTGGGTTTGAGAATTGATGATGTGGAGATGCTGGCGTTGGACTGGGGTAAACACAGTAAGAGTTTTAACAACATCAGGTTAAAGTCCAACAGGTTTATTTGGTAGCAAATGCCATTAGCTTTCGGAGCGCTGCTCCTTCGTCAGATGGAGTGGAAATCTGCTCACCTAATATATCCAGATATCCACTCCATCTGACGTAGGAGCAGCGCTCCGAAAGCTAATGGCATTTGCTACCAAATAAACCTGTTGGACTTCAACCTGGTGTTGTTAAAACTCTTACTTTGAGAATTGGTGTCAGTAAATGTAATGCCTGACGATATCTCAAGAAAATAACCCCTACATTCTCCCCCTACAGAGGTTGTCAGGCCTGCTGAGATTTTCCAGCATTTTCTGTGTTTGTTTCGGATTCCAGCATCCACAATATTTTGCTTTTTATGATAACACATCTTGACCTGGTGCTCACAATTGAATCAATTGATGCACAAGACATGGAAGGTGTAAATGTCTTGCAATCCAAAGGCCACAGAAAGATTAGAGTTAAGATAGTTTGACAGTCGGAAATATCTAAGACCGAGGCAGTGATTTTCCTGTCCCATCCCCTGTGCCCCACTCCTCCCCCACCCCCATAGCCCCCAGAGATTCCCACCCAAAGTCAACAGACCTTTGGCTGCCCTGTCCAATTTCCCATCATGCCTGTGACAATTCCCGCCACAGGTGGGACCGGAAACTCCCAGCCAATATTCAAAGCGTTATATTCAATGAAATGAGAGAACTAAAGCAAACAAACTGCAGGGGGTTGTTCAACAACATTTCAGTCAAAGACAGTAAACATCTTTCATGGCATATCTCAATTTTAGGGCGTCACGGTGGCACAGTGGTTAGCACTGCTGCCCCACAGCACCAGGGACCCAGGTTCAATTCCAGTCTTGAGTCACTGTCAATGTGGACTTTGCACGTTCTCCCCATTTCTGCGTGGGTTTCCTCCGGGTGCTCCGGTTTCCTCCCACAGTTCAAAGATGTGTGGGTTAGGTTGATTGGCCATGCTAAATTGACCCTGTGTCAGGAGGATTGGCAGGGTAAATGTGTGGGGTTACGGGAATAGGGCCTGGATGGGATTGTGGTCTGTACAGACTCAATGGGCCGAATGGCCTCCTTCTGTATTGTAGTGATTCCATGATTCTATGAAGGCAGAGCACACAGGATAAATACAGACTGAAAATCAACAAGACAAAATGAAACAAAAGTGACCCAAAATGGATTTATACAAAGAGGAGAAAATATCTGCACAAGTCATAGAATCATAGAATCCGTACAGTGTAGAAGGAGGCCATTCGGCCCATCAAGCCTGCACCAACACTTTGACAGAGCAGCCTAACCAGATCCACCCTGAATCCCTAACCACAAGTATTTGCCATGCTAAATTAGTTTCCCAGGATGTGTCAGTGGAGTTGCGGTCGGTGTAGACTCGATGGGCCGAATGGCCTCCTCCTGCACTGTAGGATTCTATGGCCGGCATTTTATGACCTCGCTCAGGTGAGGCTCGTAAAACCCCGCCCGAGCCCAACAGAGGATTCTGTTCTGCGAGCCTTGCAGTAGAGTTGGAAGAGCAACTGACTAAATAACCCTAACTGACACATCCTGGGACATTAATTTAACATGGCCAATCCACCCAACCTACACATCTTTGGATCATCCTGGGAGAAATTAGACATGCACAAATTAGAAATACACAGTCTCATTATTATTATGAATTCCCACCTCAGACAGGAATGCATTCAGTAAAATAAAGGGTCCTCACCATCCAATTCAATTGAATGGGAAATTGGGTCGGCTGCATAACGAGGGGCTGATCCACTCCCTACTCCACGCTCTGCAACCCACCAAAGTCCAATTTCACCCCCACAATCTTCAACCAGTCTCAGTCACCCCAGCACACGTACATCACAACCATTACCATCCTCCAGGACAAACTAACCTTCTCTCAGCAAAATCCCACTCTGACAGACACTGGCCACCACTTTTAGAATTGACTTTTCTATTGACTTACTCGCGCTCCTTCTCCCCACCCTCCATCACATTCAGGGCTCTGCCACCTGTATCCTATCCCACACAACATTATGCCAGCAAGATCCTTGTCAAACGAGATTGGTCAGAAAATCTTACCCTTGGCCTCTCCACTCCCTCTCACTGGAACCTCCTCCAACCCTATTCTCTTCATCTTCTGCTCTTCCAACTCTACTGCATTTTTCCTCATCTCCCTCTTATTTCAATCAGCGACGAAGACTATAACCACCTCGTCCACACACATTCTCTTCAAATCTGACACTTTGCTGCATTTTTCTTTACTCATAGAATCGGGGTGGGCAAGGCTTTCAGAACAGAATCCTCTGTTGGCCTCGGGCGGGGTTTTACGAGCCACACCCAAGCAAGGTCGTAAAATACCAGCTATAGAATCCTACAATGCAGTAGGAGGCCATTCGGCCCATCGAGTCTACACCGACCACAATCCCACCCAGGCTCTATCCCCATAACCCCATGCATTTACCCTTGCTAGTCCTCCTGACACTAAAGGGCAATTTAGCATGGCCAATCCTTCTAACCCGCAGGTCTTTGGACTGTGGGAGGAAACCAGAGCACCCGGAGGAAACCCACGCAGACACGGGGAGAACATGCAAACTCCACACACACACAGTGACCCAAGCCGGGAATCAACCCAGGTCCCTGGCGCTGTGAGGCAGCAGTGCTAACCACTGTGCCACCGTGCCGTCCACACTTTACTTTCACAAGTCTCCTTCAAACCTACCACTTTGACGCTGATTGCCCCAACTTCCTCATTTATTCTCAATTCTGACCCTACACCTCAAATGCTTTGCTGCACTAAAAACTCCATGGTCCTGCCCTTGCTGAAATGATGCTGGTACGTGAAAGATGCTTGTCATTATTATTGCTCATATCAGCCAACAACTCATGGTGAGGTAGAGATACCTGATGATGTACCTGGGGTACTGTGCACAGTTTTGATCTCCTTACTTCAGAAAGGATATACTGGCACTGGAGGGGGTGCAGAGGAGATTCACCAGGGTTGATTCCAGAGTTGAGAGGGTTGGCTTTTGAGGAGAGACTGAGTAGACTGGGGCTATACTCACTGGAATTCAGAAGAATGAGGGGAGATCTTATAGAAACATATAAAATTATGAAGGGAATAGATAAGATAGAAGCAGGGAGGTTGTTTTCACTGGTGGGTGAAACTAGAACCGGGGGCAATAGCTCAAAACAAGGGGGAGCAGATTTAGGACTGAGTTGAGGAGGAACTTCTTTACCCAAAGGGTTGTGAATCTGTGGAATTCCCTGCCCAGTGAAGCAGTTGAGGCTACCTCATTGAATGTTTTTAAGGCAAGGATAGATAAATTTTTGAACAGTAAAGGAATGAAGGGTTATGGTGAGCGGGCGGGTAAGTGGAGCTGAGTCCACGAAAAGATCAGCCATGATCTTATTGAATGGTGGAGCAGGCTTGAGGAGCCAGATGGCCTACTCCTGCTCCTAGTTCTTATGTTCTTATGTTTTTAAGTTTTTATGAATTGTGAATCATCACAAGTTGCTGAATGAATCACCCAACCCTACCATTAGCTTCATAATAACATAATAACTTGCCTTTAATCTCCCCATGAATTTGTTACGTTTGCATATTCATTTCCCATTAAACTCTCCATGGAAAGTTGGCAAGTAGTAATGCATTCCACCGCTGGTACCATGATACATTCTGTTGTCGCTATGCCGTGCTAGACCTCAAAAATCTTTTTCTCCAATTCTGGAACTGATCAGGTCCATAGGTGAAGCCCATTGGAGGTGAGAGCAAAGAATTGTGAGTCTTATAGAGTCATAGAACCCTACAGTGTAGAGGGAAGCTATTCGATCCATCGAGTCTACACTGACCACAATCCCACCCAGGGCCTGTCACCTCAACCCCATGCATTTACCCTAGCTAGTCCCCCTGACACTAAGGGGCAGTTTAGCATGGTCAATCAACCTAACCCACTGCACATCTTTGGACTGTGGGAGGAAATCAGAGCATCCGGAGGAAACCCACACAGACACGGGCAGAATGTGCAAATTCCACACAGACAGTGACCCAAGCTGCGAATTGAACCTGAGTCCCTGCACTGTGAGGCAGCCATGCTAACCTCTGTGCCACTGTGCCATCTGAAAAATTCTTGAAGTGTAGGTGTAGCTTTAAGCGAGGAGAGGATTTCAAGATCGGGTCGACAGTTATCAGTGAGGAAGGGATTTTTACGCGTTTTCCAGTGAATTTCAAAATGGCAGCAGTGCCCTGATGAAGAAGGAGAATACAAAATGGCTGCAGGGCCAGAGAGCTGCTGAGGGACTTCTCATTCCGTAATGGTGGCTGGGAACTGGTTGGGAGAATGGAATTCTCACTGATCGGGAGACAAAAGAATTACAAATACTAAACTTCTGGAAACAAAAATGTTTTCTCTGTTTTATTTCCTTTTGTTATGTTCAATTCCAAACGTGGGCTCCACATGGGGGTGGGGGGGAGGGGTGGGTTTTGGCCGGGTTGTTGGGTCTTGTTACTGAAGCTAACAAGAGCGTTTCTGCCTGATTCAATTAAAGAGGGGATTCACAGGCTCAGTTAGCCTGGAAATTTTAAAGAATTATCTCACACTGTTGGCTTTGCTCGGTTAAATCTGAACTTCCAGAGAGGATTGGGTGGAATGATGTTGTTTTCCTTCTCCTGGGCTCCTGTTTCTCTGGTGCTGCTCTGTGATTTTTCCTCAGTGTCGTAGCTTCTGGACAGTTTGTTTCCATACAGAAAGCTTTGAAGGTTTTCTTTTTTTTTTCATTTTCTTCAACATTAAAGTAAAGATAAATACTACTGCTGGTACCATGATATGATAGAATCCTTACAGTGCAGAAGAGGCTATTCGGCCCATCGAGCCTGCACTGACTCTCTGACAGGGTATCTTACCCATCCCCTTTCCCTTGTCCTATCCCTGAAACATTTGCCATGGCTCATCCCATCTAACCTACTCATCATGGGACACTAAGAGTCAATTTAGCATGACCAATCCACCTAACTTGCACATCTTTGAACTTTGGGAGGAAACCGGAACACTCGGAGGAAACGTACGCAGACACGAGGAGAATGTGCAAACTCCACACAGTCATCTAAAGGTTGCAATTGAACATGGGTCCCTGGAGTTGTGAGGCAGGAGTGCTAACCACTGTGCCACCGTGCTGCCAATTTGTTCCATTGTCACTATACTTAAAGAATACGGCTTGCACACCATGTAGCAGTCTTGTATAAGTTATAAGAAGTCTTTAATAGCGATGCTTAACTAGGTAGGTATGGAGAGGACTCCATACTAGACCCTTGCACATTGCCGCACGGTAGCACAGTGGTTGGCACTGCTGCCTCACAGCTCCAGGGACCTGGGTTCGATTCCCGGCTTGGGTCACTGTCTGTGTGGAGTTTGCACATTCTCCTCGTGTCTGCGTGGGTTTCCTCCGGGTGCTCCAGTTTCCCCCCACAGTCCAAAGATGTGCGGGTTAGGTTGATTGGCCATGCTAAAATTGCCCCTTAGTGTCCTGAGATGCGTAGGTTAGAGGGATTAGCGGGTATATGTGTAGGTATATGGGAGTAGGGCCTGGGTGGGATTGTGGTCGGTGCAGACTCGATGGGCCAAATGGCCTGTTTCTTCACTGTAGGGTTTCTATGATTCTATGATTCTATCTTTAGACTGGCCCGAGTTTAGGTTCATGTGCTTTCTTGCATCACCATGTGGGCGGGTACTCAGTCTCTTGTTAATGCATTAGGTACCAGATCTCCTATTACAGTAAATACAGCCTTTAGATGACAAGATTATTATCAATGTCAGCCAATCAAATGTTTTAGCCCAGAAAATGAACACTTAATGTGTGGATTGTCAATCCTTCAATTAATGAATTGTTGTTAGCGATTTTTGAAATGTCATAGATAAAATTTCATATCTTTTCTTGCTTTTCCTTTTTGTTGTTTTCTCTCTCATTCAATTTCATCTTTCTTTCCCTCCCTGTATTTCTATTTTGACTAATTCATTCTCATCGGGGCGGCACAATGGCACAGTGTTTAGTACTGCTGTCTCACAGCGCCAGGGACCCAGGTTCAATTCCTGCCTCAGGTGACTGTCTGTGTGGAGTTTGCACGTTCTCCCTGTGTCTGCTTGAGTTTCCTCCGGGTGCTCCAGTTTCCTCCCACAGTCATTGGATGTGCGGGTTGGGTTGATTGGCCAAGCTAAATTGACCTTAGTATCAGGGGATTAGTAGAGTTAATATGTGGGGTTACGGGAATAGGGCCTGGGTGGGGTTGTGGTCTGTGCAGACTCGATGGGCTGAATGGCCTCCTTCTGCACTGTAGGGCTTCTATGATTCCTTCTCAGTCTTTCCTTCCTTTGTTCCTGAATCCTCAGGCAAGACACTGGTCCCATTGGTCATGGAGGAACTGGATGCCTTGTTACCCTCACCGTTTTCTTATCAACTTGTATTTCCAGCAATCCTGAGGCAAAAAGGTGTCAGAGGCTAAAAAGTGCAGAAAATAAATCCCAACAAGGTGCACCACGGGATATATTGCTCCAGCAAATGCTGAAACTGTACAAATTCAAGTTGAAAACTGTCTTATTGACATTGTATCAGCACCTTTCATATATCTAGGGAAAGTCTACAAGAGCAGAGGTCAGGCTTCCGGCCTGCTGGGCTGTTCTGATCAATTTGGCACTCGACCTGTTCATAGCAGAAAAGCAAACTTCGTATCAGTGGTGACAAAGAAACTACTGGATTGTCGTACAAACCCAACTGGGCCACTGAGCTATTTTCCTATGGACAACACGGTGACACAGTGGTTGGCACTGCAGCCTCACAACACCAGAGACGCTGGTTCAATTCCCGGATTGGGTCGCTGACTGTGTGGAGTCTGCACATTCTCCCCGTGTCTGCGTGGGTTTCCTCCGGGTGCTCCGGTTTCCTCCCACAGTCCAAAGATGCACTGGTTAGGTGCATTGGCCATGCCAAATTCTCCCTCAGTGTACCCAAACAGGTGCCAAAGTGTGGCGACTAGGGGATTTTCACAGTAACTTCATTGCAGTGTTAATGTAAGCCTACTTGTGACTAATAAATAAACTTTAAAACTGAAGGAGTCCGTACCCTATACGGTGACTTCAATGTGGGTGACTCCTAAATGCCTGAGCAATCCACCAGGCAAATGGGAGGCGATGGCCTAGTGGTATTATTTCTAGACTATTAATCCAGAAACTCAGCTAATGTTCTGGGGACCCGGGTTTGAATCCCGCCACGGCAGATGGTGGAATTCAAATTTAATAAAAAATATCTGAAATTATGAATCTACTAATGACCATGAAACCATTGTCAATTGTCGGAAAAACCCATCTGGTTCACTAATGTTCTTTAGGGAAGGAAACCTGCTGGTCTTGCCTGGTCTGACCTACATGTGACTCCAGAGCCGCAGCAATGTGGTTGACTCTCAACTGCCCTCTGAAATGGCCTAGCAAGCCATTCAAGGTCAATTAGCGATGGACAATAAATGTTGGTCAGCCAGTGACGCCCATGTCCCACGAATGAATAAAAAAAATACATAAAGTCACGACTCAGTTAGTAGCACTCATGCCTCCGAGTCACAAGGTTCTGGATTCAAATCTCACTTCATGGCTTGAGCACAAAATCAGGCGATGGGACCCTGTGCGAGAACCTCTCCGGCTATGTCAAGGGCATCCTGAAACCCATTGTACAAAGAACCCCCAGCTTTTGTTGCGACACTACAGACTTCCTACAGAAACTCAGCACACATGGAGCAGTTGAACCAGGAGCACTCCTCGTCACAATGGATGTCTCGGCACTCTACCAGCATCCCCCACGATGATGGCATTGCTGCAACTGCCTCAGTACTCAACGCCGACAACTGCCAGTCTCCAGATGCAATTTTACAACTCAGCCGCTTCATCCTGGACCACAATGTCTTCACCTTCAACAACCAGTTCTTCATCCAGACACACAGAACAGCCATGGGGACCAAATATGCACCTCAATATGCCAACATCTTCATGCACAGGTTCGAACAAGACTTCTTCACCACACAGGACCTTCAACCGATGCTATACACTAGATACATCGATGATATTTTCTTCCTTTGGACTCATGGTGAACAGTCACTGAAACAACTATATGATGACATCAACAAGTTCCATCCCACCATCAGACTCACCATGGACTACTCTCTGGAATCGGTTGCATTCTTGGACACACATATCTCCATTAAGGACGGTCACCTCAGCACCTCACTGTACCGCAAGCCCACGGATAACCTCACGATGCTCCACTTCTCCAGCTTCCACCCTAAACACGTTAAAGAAGCCATCCCCTATGGACAAGCCCTCCGTATACACAGGATCTGCTCGGGTGAGGAGGATCGCAACAGACACCTCCAGACGCTGAAAGATGCCCCCATAAGAACAGGATATAGCGCTCGACTCATCGATTGACAGTTCTGACCCGCCAGAGTGAAAAACTGCACCGACCTCCTCAGAAGACAAACACGGGACACGGTGGACAAAGTACCCTTCGTCGTCCAGTACTTCCCTGGAGCGGAGAAGCTACGACATCTCCTCCAGAGCCTTCAACATGTCATTGATGAAGACGAGCATCTCGCCAAGGCCATCCCCACACCCCCACTTCTTGCCTTCAAACAATCGCACAACCTCAATACTACCCAGCCTTCAGGAGAACAGTGACCACGACACCACACAACCCTGCCACAGCAACCTCTGCAAGACGTGCCGGATCATCGACATGGATGCCATCATGGCACGTGAGAACACCATCCACCAGGTACGCGGTACATACTCTTGCAACTCGGCCAACGTTGTCTACCTGATACGCTGCAGCAAAGGATGTCCCGAGGCATGGTACATTGGGGAAACCATGCAGACGCTACGACAACGGATGAATGAACACCGCCCGACAATCACCAGGCAAGACCGTTCTCTTCCTGTTGGGGAGCACTTCAGCGGTCGCGGGCATTCGGCCTCTGATCTTCAGGTAAGCGTTCTCCAAGGCGGCCTTTACGACACACGACACGCAGAGTTGCTGAGCAGAAACTGATAGCCAAGTTCCGCACACATGAGGACAGCCTCAAACGGGATCTTGGGTTCATGTCACACTATCTGTAACCCCCACGACTTGCCTGGACTTGCAAAATCTCACTACTGTCCTGTCTGGAGATAATACACATCTCTTTAACCTGTGCTTAATGCTCTCTCCACTTACATTGTCTGTACCTTTAAGACTTGATTACCTGTAAAGACTCGCATTCCAATCATTATTCTGTAAATTGAGTTTGTGTCTCTGTATGCCCTGTTTGTGAGCAGATCTCCCACTCCACCTGATGAAGGAGCAGCGCTCCGAAAGCTAGTGGCGTTTGCTACCAAATAAACCTGTTGGACTTTAACCTGGTGTTGTTTGACTTCTTATTGAGCACTACAGTGCAGTACTGAGGGAGTGCTGCCTTGTTAGAGGTGCTACCGTTCAGATGAGGCATTAAACTGAGGTCTCATCCGGCCGCTCAGGAAGATTTAAAATATCCTGTGACACCATGTTAATACAGAGCAGGGGAGTTATTCATGTGTTCCTTTTCAATATGTATCCCTCAGTCAACATCAGAAAAAAACACAGATTATCTGGTCATCACTACAATGTGGGAGCTTGCTGTGTACCAATCACCTGCTGCGTTTCCTACATTACAACACTGACCACTCTTCAAAAGGACTTCATTGGCTGTAAAGTGCTCTGACACTTCTGGTGGTCATGAAAAGCGCTATATAAATTAAAATCCTTTCATTCAAAACGTTTCATGTTGGCCTTGCCCTGACATCTCGTGAATGAATACATTTAAAAATGGCAAATTACAATGTTCTCTGGCCTTGTGGAGGGAGTTGGGGAAAGCATCTCTTCCCTCAAGGCATTCACACCACTCCTTTCCAAGATTCCCAGAAGGAATAAACAGTTCGGGCCAGTATTCATATTTCCCCATTTCACTGTTTTTCCCTCTGGGGGAAACCACCAGAGTTAATGTTGCTGTCACTTGCATCACTGTTGTATAAAAGAGGACAACAGTGTCATACAGTATCAAGAGTATAATCTTTGTGTTGGTTCACTTGCGATGAAAACTCCACTCCCTGTTGTGATATTGTAAGAAGTCAGTGTGGCCGACAACATGTACCTTTAAGAAGCTGTATAGTGACACAATATCACCGTGTGTAAGGCTGGAGGATAAATGGTGCAGCCTCCATGTTAGATATTCACTATTCCCTACCCACAGACTACTGTCTGTGATCCTATCAGTAAATCCCCATGTATACCGATGAGTCAGGTACATAGTCCAAGCAATCAACCTGTGTAAATGTTAGGACCCAGGTTAGATCAAAGGCTGTGCAGAACTGTACATAGTGGTTGCTAGTAATAAACGTCATGTAATTGTGTTCAACCAGAACCCCTCGACATTTCAATATCTTGCTTAGTATAGGTAGCATAAAGACAGACTCCTCCAGGTGTACATCGAGAGTCTCAACGTGTATGGTGACAGCAGACCACAAGTGACCACAACGTTCCCATCTTCTAGTATATGGGGAGGTTATAGCCAAAGGAGGCGATGGCCTAGTGGTATTATCTCTGCACTATTAATCCAGAAACTCAGCTAATGGGACCCAGGTTCGAACCCTGCCTCAGCAGCTGGTGAAATTTGAATTTAATAACAAATATCTGGAATTAAGAATCTACTGATGACCATGAAACTGTTGTCGGGAAAACCGCTATCTGGTTCACTAATGTCTTTTAGGGAAGGGAATCTGCCGTCCTTACCTGATCTGGTCTATAGGTGACTCCAGAGCCACAGCAATTTCAACTGCCCTCTGAAATGGCCTAGCAAGCCACTCAGTTGTATGAATCACTGAAGAACGTAGCTCACTACCACCTTCTCAAGGGCAATTAGGGATGGGCAATAAATGCTTGCCAGCCAGTGATGCCCGTGTCCCATAACTGAATGAAAAAAAAAGTGTCCTTGGTACTTTGGCAATATCTCTCAATTTGTCATATAATAAAAGCAAATTATTGCGGTCTTTTGGTCTCTCAATTCATCTCCCTCCTGCAGTGGAGTTCACTCATTCCTTTGGATTTGGTTTTCACTCATGCTGATATAGAGCAAAGGGTTCAGATTGGGAGCAACTGCTGCAGATGCAACTACGGTACAATGATTAAATGACTACGATCTGGAGGGAAGCAGAAATACTTCCTCGTGGAAAGAGTGACCGAGATGTGGGTCGAAGTGGAAATGAACAAGAATGGTTTTTATGAACTGAAGTGTAAAGTAGTCTTTCTTAGGAAAACAGTCAAACTCTAAGGAACACCCTAAAGTCGGGGCAAGACAGCTGCCACCAGCCGTCATCCAAGACTGCACTTAGCAATCCAAATGGTGGCGCAGTGGTTAGCACTGCTGCCTCACAGTGCCAGGGTCCTGGGTTCAATTCCCAGCTTGGGTCACTGTCTGTGTGAAGTCTGCACGTTCTCCCCGTGTCTGCGTGGGTTTCCTCTGGGTGCTCAGATTTCCTCCCACAGTCTGAAAGACGTTCTAGTTAGGTGCATTGGCCATGCTAAATTCTCCCAAAGTGTACCTGAACAGGTGCCGGAGTGTGGCGACTAGGGGATTTTCACAGTAACTTCACTGCAGTGTTAATGTAAGCCTACTTGTGGCACTAATAAATAAACTCTAAAACTTAAAAAGGTATCCTGGTGTCCCGGGTGTGCCTGCCATACCCTATTCCTGCAGCTGCAGTAACCTTATGGTTGTAAAGAGAGATATTTCTTGCTTCCAGAATAATAAATTGCTAATGCGTAGCTTTTAAAATAACTCGGCGAGTCAGGCCCGGGGATGGTGGGAATGTTGCCCTCCATGGCCCTGAGGAACCCTGGTCGAACGCAAACACTGCAAATAACATGAGCTAGGAGATTGGCACAGTGGCACATTCTATTGGCATGGCGTAGAGCAAAGGTCCTGGGACTCTCCTCGTCATCTCAGGAATGTCAAACGGCGAGACGTCAGGGAGAGCAAACACATTTCCTTTGCAGAGAAGAAGAGGGACATGTCTATACCCAACCTGCTCGTGCGTGCATGTCCACTAGCAGCTGAGGGGCAGATCTCCCTGCCTATAGCAATCGCCAGTGTGCAGCAGACCTTGAAACATAAACCAATTCTTTTAAAATTAGCTGAAACAACAAACAATCTGAGCTCCAATCAGCACTGACAAACGGCTAAGGGGATGATGCGGTGGTAGGAACATATTCCGCCACTATCCGTTGGAAAGAGTAGATATTCATTACATATTTCCATTCAAGTCCGCAAATAAAAATCCTGTAAACATCACTCCCACGTACTGACAGACAGCCGGTCTATCTGCCACCTATTTACACTGGGCCGAAGCCAGATCCAGAATGATGGAACCTACGGAGTTGCCTGTTCCATCAAGTTGACAGCTCAATGGTGCCCCCAAGTGTCAAACTGCAGAACCTGAGCTATCTAGAGGCGCAGATAAAGTGAGAAAACGAACTGCGTTCCAAAGCTATAAAAACCATGCAGCTAGTGTCAATGCACCCACCTCTGCTTGTAACATTGACGGCCAGGTCTGGCACTGTGCCCAGACAGTGTGAGCCAGGGCTCAACGATGTACCCACACTTCAGGAGACCGTGGACTCAGGTCCCATTCCAGAAACATTGGGCGGAATTCTCTCGTGCTCCCCGCGGGAGCGTTCAATGGTGGGCTGGGGGGGGGAGAATTCAGCAAGAGTCCAAAAATCGGTTTTATACCAGCGTGAATTTCCCACGGGATCATCCGCCGGTGCCCGCCGTAGCAAGATTGGGAATCCCACTGGAAACCAGTGTGAAACTGATTCACATCCCGGGGATGGAATGCAGATGAAGCCCTGACCACCCCCTCCACCCTCCCCCCCCCCCCCCCCCCCCCCCTCCGCCGGCCAATTCACGGCGATGCAAGTGGGAGAACAGGCCTGTCCACAACACACCTGGAACAATGTGGTGTGCAGTTGGCAAGACTCACCTGAAGAGTATCTGGGGCTGCCTCCGGAGTTCAGGATGGGAGGCCACCAGCGACCCTGGACCCCGGAACACCACAGCAGTGCATGGTGGCAGCATCTGCAGTTGGATCTTCCAGATTCAGCATCATTGAGGAGGTCCATCTTCCAGCCTCAGAGTGTTCCTGAAGATTCATCTTCTTTCTCACGAGGTCTATCTTCATTCTTCAACACAGGGACAATAATGTTGGGCACCTTTTAAACATGGCAGCAAGATATGATGGCAGGACACGAGCCAGCAAACCTGTCCCACCACGCAATATGGCACTAAACCCCTGGCTGCATTATTAATGGAATGGGGACCAGAAGATACGGCGTGGTTTCCCGCCAACCTCTGCAGCAGGAAACACTTCCATTTCAACCCCTGCCATGGGACTTAGTCCCAGATGGGAGAATTCCTTCTATAGGTGAAGAGTTCAGTGTCATACTGAGGCAGTGCCACACTGTCAGATGAATTGTAAACTGAGGCTCAGGTAGCATATGAGATGCCAAGATGTTACTTTGAGGAAAATATCTTTTATCTGCAGTTGGATCCAGCGGGGGCTGGATAGGGTGGAGGCGGAGAGATTCTTTCCACTTAGTAAGGAAGTTAAAACTAGAGGACACAGCCTCAAAATAAAGCGGGGTCGGTTTAAGACAGAGTTGAGGAGGAACTTCTTCTCCCAGAGGGTGGTGAATCTCTGGAATTCTCTGCCCACTGAGGTGGTGGAGGCTACCTCGCTGAATATGTTTAAAGTGCAGATGGATGGATTCCTGATCGGTAAGGGAATTAAGGGTTATGGGGATCAGGCGGGTAAGTGGTACTGATCCACGTCAGATCAGCCATGATCTTATTGAATGGCGGGGCAGACTCGAGGGGCTAGATGGCCTACTCCTGCTCCTATTTCTTATGTTCTTATTAACTAGCAACAATAAGGGATGGCTCCATTAGCATGCAGGGTTTAAAACAGTATCATAGAATCCTACAGTGCAGAAGGAGGCCATTCGGCCCATCGAGTCTGCACCGACCACAATCCCACCCAGGCCCTATCCCCACAACCCCATGTATTTATCCAAGTTAATCCCTCTGAAACTAAGGGGTAATTTAGCATGGTCAATCAACCTAACCCTCACATCTTTGGACTGTGGGAGGAAACCAGAGCACCCGGAGGAAACCCACGCAGATACGGGGAGAACGTGCAAACTCCACACAGACAGTGACCCAAGCAGGGAATGGAACCCAGGTCCCCGGAGCTGTGAGGCAGCAGTGCTAACCACTGTGCCATCGTGCCTCTCTGTCTCTCTCTTAATCTTGGTTTGTGGTTCTTTCTTTGCCACCTTTTTCAGACAGGTAGACTCATTGTATACACATTCGGATCATCGGGAAAATAATGTTGGTTCATGATCTGGTCTCACCTACTTCCTGTCACTTGTAATGGGCTGAGAAGACATCTTGCAATGTCCTTATTACATTTTTAAATAGTCTGATGGCTTATCCCACCACTCCCCCCTCAACCCTCACTAACACTTTCCTCAAGCTGCTGACTCACGCTGGGAGGATGTCCCATGGACCTCCCTTCAGGAACATTCCGAGGCTGGAAGTTGGACACCCTCCAGTGCACTGAATCTAGAAGATCCACCTGTAGATGCTCCCCACACCCACGATATTTTAACAGAGTGGACAATTCATTTTAAATGTGAACCCAGACAGAATGGTCAGCACAGTGGCACAGTGGTTAGCGCTGCTGCCTCACAGCGCTAGGGACGTGGGTTCAATTCCGGCCTTGGGGCTGACTGTCCAGAGTCTGCACATTCTCCTCGTGTCTGCGTGGGTTCCCTCCGGGTGCTCCAGTTTCCTCCCACAGTACGAAAGACATGCTGGTTAGGTGCATTGGCCGTGCTAAATTCTCCCTCAGTGTACCCGAAAAGGAGCTGGAGTGTGGGATTTTCACAGTAACTTCATTGCAGTGTCAATGCAAGCTTACTTGTGACACTGATAAAACAAAAGTAAGGGTTGTGAGGTGATCTAACTCTGGGCGATGTGGCCGTCAGCCGCTGGATCAGAGGTCCTGGCTGAATTTATTTTGTCCTTCAGCCTAGACCGAGGTCGCTGACACAAATTCCCTGGCTGAGACTTGCTAACTTAGCGCAGAGCAAGGATCAAACGTCACAAAGGCTTCCTGGTGCGTGTGGCTCCGTATTTGCCAGGCAGTATATTTTTCCACTCAGCCATCAAAGGAGAGCCTGTTATTTCTGCCGGGGTCAAGGAGGCTGTTGAGGTTTCTCGATTACCAGGCCGCCTCAGTCGTTTGGCTAATGACAGATCTCCTGTATAAGTTTTCAGCAATAGTTTATGTGTTCTGTATGGCCGGCGTGTTTTTTTGCAGCTCAGCGGGGGAGTCCTGCAGAGTCCGGGTGTTGATAGGAGAAAGTGAAGCGTGTAGCAGGAGAAGAGAGAGAGGGACACTGCAGCCAATACTGCCAGGACGGGAGAGGTGGGTGAGGGTACAGCGGTCGTGGATGTCTTATTGCAAATCTTCTCAAGACTTTCAACTCAAAGTCTTGTGTGTACTATCTCGGTTCTGAGACTTTTAAGAGCCGCCAACGTCACAAAAAAATGTTTGGCCAGAGGTTTTCTGTGTAATGTAAAATTACAGGATATAATGGGCCAGATTCTCCAACCTCGCCCTATGCCATGGGCCACTCCGGTCCCACTTCTGTGAACGGGGATTTAGCTGTCGTTAGCAGTGGTAGCGGGGCGTGCGAGGCCGGAGAATTCCGGCCAATATCTTTAGGGAATCACGGTCTACATGATGCGCGCCAACCAGGAGCTTGGGCTTAACTTTGAGGTATTTCCTGGGCTGTGCTTCCTGTTACATCAGGAAGCACTTGCTTCAGTCAAAATGATGGTGGAAATTTGTAACTTTCTGTCCTAAAAAGCTCTGAAGTCTGAATGGATTGGAGCGTTCAGAACAGGGATGGATGGATTGTGGTTTGCTAAGGGTTTGGAGCAAAGTGTGTTGGGGAAATGGAGCTCAGGTGCACGTCAGCTCTGAACTAACTGAATGGCAGAGAATGGTGGAGGGACTGAATGGTCTCAGAATGTTCTCATGTTCCTAAGTGAAACTGGCAAACACAGAACAAGAACAGCAGACTCGATGGGCCTAATGGCCTCCTTCTGCACTGTAGGATTCTGTAGGATTCTAAGAATTGCATCTAGGGCCTTTGTAATATCTCCATGATTTAGTGACACATAGAATCACAGAATCCCTACAGTACAGAAAGAGGCTATTGGGCCTATTGAGTCTGCACCGACTCTTCAGGCCCTCCCCTCTGCTTATCCCTGTCACACCATGCATTCACCAGGGCTAATCCACCTAATCTACACATCCTTGGACACCAAAGCCAAAGTCTGAATGGTGTGGGATATTATGATCCCGCCAACGACCCACCCCCACCACCAGTTTCCTGGCAGTGAGGGGTGCATTTAACAGGAAACCCCATTGACAACAGTGGGACCGTAAGATCCCACCCCCAGCAAGCAGTGCACCGCCTCCAACTGATACACCACAGAGAAGGGGGAAAATCCCACCCTAAGGGACAATTTAACATGGCCAATCCACCTAACCTGTACAGTCCAAAGATGTGCTGGTTAGGTGGATTGGCCATACTAAATTGCCCCTTAGTGTCAGAGGGACTAGTTAGGGTAAATGCTATGGGGTTATGAGGTAAGGGCCTTGGTGGGATGCATGGGGTTATGGGGATAGGGCCTGGGTGGGATTGTGGTTGGTACAGACGCAATGGGCCGAATGGCTTCCTTCTGTATTATAAGATTCTACACGTCTTTGGACTGTGGGAGGAAACCGGAGCACCCGGAAGAAATCCACGCAGACACAGGGAGAATGTGCAAACTCCACATGGACAGTCCAAAACTATGAGAGGATTTCCACCGCTATGTTTTTATTTCCCCTCCAAGCCACTCACCATCCTGACTTGGTAAGATATCGGCTGTTCCTTCACCATCACTGGGTCAAAATCCTGGAACTCCTGCCTCAGCAGCACTGTGGACGTACCTACATATCAAGGACTGCAGTGGCTCAAGAAGGCAGCTCACCTCATCACAACCAACTGAAGGACAATTAGGGACAGGCCGTAATTGCTGGCCTAGCCAGCAACGCCCACATCCCACGAACGAATAAGTTTTTATAACATCTAAATCTGAGACACCCGCTTCCCCTGGATGACCTTCAATGCTCCCTGAAAGCTACAATTAGGATTGCTGATAGCTGGCTGATTTACAGATCAGTGGAAGAGCAACGGGAGATGAGACCTGGAGGCAGCTCTCAGCCTGACTGTCTCCACTGCCAAGTGATCAGCCACTGGTAGCGTGTTTCATTCTAAAAGAGAATAAAGTGTAGAAATTAATTCATATAAATGAAGGGTTAAGACTTTATCATTAATGTTCTTCAGACAAACTTTCAATAATTGAAAGGGATTTTTTTTTAAAGAGAGAGATTTAAATATTCGGAGCGTTAGTAATTTTAATAGAAATTACCAGCAAGCAGAAAACTGCGCTGTAGGCAGTAAGTTCCTTCAGTCTTGTTACACTTCTCCACATCTTTAACCATGGGTTTGACACAGCAGTTAATGATCACTGTTAGTTAGCCTACAACACCCCCAGTATAAACCAATTATTCCGAATCCACTAAATTTCAGCCTCGTCCAACATTCTCAATACGTCATAAATTTAGTTAACTATTAAGTGACCCCCCACCTCACCCCCCACTTTCAATCATTTCTTCCCGAGTTCCCTTATCAGCTTGGCTTCCCTTTCTTTTTGCAGTTTTTGCTGTTTTCCATTGTTATTCTGAAGGTTGCCAACTCTGGTTGGACACTTCCCTGGAGATTTCATCATGTGACCTCCTGCCTCCAACCAGACGAAAAAAGATCCTGCCCCAATATTTGTGGAACTAATAAAGGAAAATTGAAAGCGTGCTTTTATTTTCATACCCCGATGGTTTTTCTCTCCCCTCCCCACCTCACCCCCAGGGTTGCTTGCTGCAGTGTACGGGAGATTAGTTTAATCATTTAATTCTGAGACACTGAAGGGTGATTTTGCTGGCAGTGTTTAGCAGACTAAGTGCCTTGGCCCTTCGTTTACTTATCTCAATTAAAAAATAAACTGCTGGGCTATTCGATTATGTTGTGGTGATGTTTTATTGCACTGGGTACAGTTGTAAAAAGCCTCTCGGGTGGCACGGTGGGTGGCACAGTGGTTAGCACTGCTGCCTCACAGCGCCAGGGACCTGGGTTCGATTCCCGGCTTGGGTCACTGTCTGTGTGGAGTTTGCACATTCTCCTCGTGTCTGCGTGGGTTTCCTCCGGGTGCTCTGGTTTCCTCTCACAGTCTGAAAAATGTGCTGTTTTAGGTGCATTGGCCGTGCTAAATTCTCCCTCAGTGTACCTGAACAGGCGCCGGAGTGTGGCGACTAGGGGATTTTTCACAGTAACTTCACTGCAGTGTTAATGTAAGCCTACTTGTGACACTAATAAATAAATGTTAAGCTTAACTTAAACTTAACACCCCGCAGTAGGTTGACTCAGGGATAATTTTTTCATCTCTGTTCAAAGGTTGCAGGTTGGAGACCCACTATTGAATTCTGTTCGTTTGACTGGGTTTTAATTTCTTGAGCTGCTAGTCGGGAGAGCCCAGCAGTACATGAGAATCCAGAAGTTCTGAAGGTACATTTGTGTGGTGAACCATAGATGGTTACCACTATGGGTACTTGTACATATGTTACTCTTGTTACTGTTGGGGTTAGGGTTTGGGTGTTCCACCTGTTATTACTGTTTATGTGGTACACTCCGTTCGGCTCCGCCTTTTCGCAGGAGTATAAAGGTCACTGCTACTTCCTAGTAGTCTTTAGTCTGGGATAATATTGTTGAGTAGTGTGCTCCTATTTGTCGTGAATAAAAGCCTTTATTCCCGGGTACGTCCTAGCCTCCCGTGTGAATCAATCGCGCATCAGTTTGTCAATGCTATTTCAATGCAGCTGGAGCATTTGCATCAGATCTCTGGGGTTGCCTCAACAACGTGGCACCAGTGGGAATGACAGCAAATTGCATCTGCCATTTTTTAATTCACTTGTGGGGATGTGAGCGCGCTGGCTAGGCCAGTATTTATTGCCTAGCCCTAATTGCCCTTGACAAGGTGGTGGTGATCTGCTTTCTTGAACCGCTGCAATCCATGTGTTGTCGATACACCCACAATGCTGTAAGGGAGGGAGTTTCAGTATTTTGACCCAGCGACAGTGAAGGAACAGTCCGTTTAAAGGGACCCTGAATCGATGAAACTCAAAGCAATGCGCAGGTGTTAACATGGAGGAATGGAATCCATGTTACAAGGCAGTGCCAGGCTTCACAAAAGCCTCCCGAGGGATCATGTTTCTGTGTGTCAGGGACAACAGGGAGATTCTGTTCCCTGTCATTAGGAGGAACAAGCCTGTTATAGCGAATTAGGAGGTGTGGATGAGGAGATCAGAAGTAGGAGTGTGGTGCCACACTCCTGAGGAAGTGTAATGATCTAAGCAGAATAGGAAGTATAAGCACATTCAAGCATATCGTAACATCTAACCACATTGCCCCCTCACTCTGTCTTTCTAAGCCCTAGTGCATTGCTTCTCGTACAACATTACCTTGCTGGTGTAGGGCCTTTACCTTCACACCTCCGAACATCCCATCTGACCATCCATTACAAATATGTCGCCTTATCTTCATGCAATGTCACATCTGGTGTTTTTTTTAATTCGTTCATAAGATGTGGGCATCGCTGGCTGGGCCAACATTTATTATCCATCCCTAACTGCCCTCCATTTCAGAGGGCATTTGAGAGTCAACCCCATTGCTGTGGCTCTGGAGTCACGTTTGGGCCAGGCCAGGTAAGGACGGCAGATTTCCTTCCCTAAAGCACATTACCGAACCAGCTGGGTTTTTCCGACAGTTGAGAATGGTTTCATGATCATCATTAGACTTCTAATTCAAGATTTTTTAATTGAATTCAAATTTTCACCAACTGCAATGGTGGGATTTGAACTTGGGTCGCAAGTGCATTACCCTAGGTCTCTGGGATTACTAGATAAGTGATAATATCACAATGAAGCATAAAGGGAGTCCTTGTTCAAGATTCACTTAAGGTTAACGTGCAGTTCAGCATTTAGGAAGGCAAATGCAATGTTAGCATTCATGTAGGGAGGGTTAGAATACAAGAGCAGGGATGTACTTCTGAGGCTGTATAAAGCTCTGGTCAGACCCTATTTGGAGTATTATGAGCAGTTTTGGGCTCCGTATCTGGGGCTGGCCTTGGAAAGGGCCCAGAGGAGGTTCACAAGAATGATCCCTGGAATGAAGAGCTTGTCGTGTAAGGAACAGTTGAGGACTCTGGGTCTGTGCTCATGGGAGTTTAGAAAGGTGAGGGGGGCTCTTATTGAAACTTACAGGATATTGCGAGGCCTGGATAGAGGGGATGTGGAGAGGATGTTTCCACTGGTAGGAAAAATTAGAACCAGAGGTCACAACCTCAGGCTAAAGGGATGATCTTTTAAAACAGAGATGAGGAGAAATTTCTTCAACCCGAGAGTGGTGAATCTGTGGAACATTTTGCCGCAGAAGGTGTGGAGGTCAGGTCATTGAGTATCTTCAAGACAGAGATAGATAGGTTCTTGATTAATAAGGAGATGAGGGTTATGGGGAAAAGGCAGGAGAATGGGGATGAGAAAAATATCAGCCATGATTGAATGGCAGGGCAGACTCAATGGGCCAAGTGGCCTAATTCTGTTCCTATGTCTTATGGTCTTATTGGCCCTATGCATTACCCTGGGTCTCTGGATTACTCGTCCGGTGATAATGCCACTATGCCACTGCCTCCCCCTAGGCTGGTCCTCCAGCCTTTTCCATGTTGATAACAGTCAACTGAGTGCATGTTGCCCCTCACTGGTGGCCGGCGTACACAAAGTGCCACCTTAAGCAGGACTGATGAAAATGTAGCCTTGGCAATCCAGTGCCCTTTGGCTCTCGGCTAACAGGAAATTGGGGATGTAAGACAGAGGAAGCGGACATGGAAGTGAGGACTCTGCTCTCGGAACCACACACACACTGCCCGCTGTCTTGATGCTTCGAGTGCCCCTGCACTGGAATAGGTGGGAGTATCCTTGCAGGGCCCCCATGGGAACTGAAACACAGAGGATGTCAGCCAAGAGCATCTGAGCAGGCAGAGGAAGGATCTGAGAAGCTTGCTTTGGGAAGGGCGCAAGTCTGATTTAAATATTAATGACATTGCATATCATTAACAAGCCTGGGAATGCAATATTCCCGACTCACTTATGTTAGTCCCTCGCCAGTTAAGGTCCTCACTGGCAAGGATCACATATGGTGCCCACCAACGGGGACCAGATGTGATGGCCTTGCTGGTGGGACTGGAGGCCATTGAAGACCCAAATCGTCAGAGACAAGGCCTTGACAAAACCTTGACTTCCTCACATTGCTCTCAATACAGCAGTGAATGGTAAGGCTGTGACAGTCTTTCCTGGAGTTGAGGATCAATCATCTTCAGAAGCACTTTTCCTGTGTACTCCGTGGGTGCAACAAATTCCTCAGAGAGTCCTGAGTTTACCTCTTCCAGTCCTAAAAACTCCAAAGGTTAATGTTCTTCAGTCTTCTCACATGCATCAGCAGAAGTCTTTGTTGTCCTTTCAGTTCAATCATCCTACAACTCTGCTGCACAGAAATGCAACTAAACTATTGTCCCATTCTACAGATGATGATGTCCTACCAGCAGCAGAGGAAAACTTCATGTCTCCAAGATATCTCCTCTAAAAACCGGGAATACAAAGGGAGATTGAATCCCCCAGGACTGTAACTTGGGGAGGGGAAGAGTGGGAATTAGAGTTAAGGGAGTTATAGAAATGTGTTATAGATGGTTAAAGATATAGGGCGCGATCTTATTGCTGCGCCCCGCCGGCTGATAGATGGGGTGAGCCAATAAGATCCCACAAGGTTGACGCCCGATTTCTCACCCCTCGCGATCTTACCAACACAAGATATCCGATAAGGTCAGCCTCGTGCCCATTTCAAACCTGGGCTCCCAGAACATTAGCTGAGTTTCTGGATTAATGATCCAGTGATAATACCACTAGGCCATCACCTCCCCTGGTTGCTGACGTGCAGCTTGCTGCTGACCATGGCGGCCTTCCTCTCGCCCCTTCTTCCCTTTTCCTTGCCAGTGGAGTCTCCATTAGAGAGAACTATTCCCATGGCTTAGAATACTGCGAGGCCTGGATAGAGTGGACGTGGAGAGGATGTTTCCACTCATGAGAGAGGCTAGAACACGAGGGCAGAAACACAGAGTGAAGGGACGCTCCTTTAAAACTGAGATGAGGAGGAATTTCTTCAGCCAGAGGGTGGTGAATTGTGGGACTCATTGCCACAGAGAGCTGTGGAGGCCAGGTCATTGAGTGTCTTTAAGACAGAGATAGATAGGTTCTTGATTATTGAAGGGATCAAGGGTTATGAGGAGAAGGCAGGATGAGAAACATGTCAGCCATGATTGAATGGAGGAGCAGACTCGATTAATATCCCCACAATGGGGTAAAAGTGCTTGGTGCAATCTTGCTAAAATCACTTCAACTGGTGGAGTTGATATTGGCTGCGACTAAACATTTATTTTATTCCTAATCTCTGCTCGCCGAACACAAACTGTTATCAATTAATTTTCAGCAGCGTTTGATTAGCTGAAATCACTTCCCCATTTTCGTGATTTTTTGATATATTTGTCTTCACCCTCTACTTTCCGGAGATGAAATGATCCTCAGATTCTATTATAGAATCATAGAATCCCTACAGGAGGCCATTCAGCCCATCGAGCCTGCACCGACCACAATCCCACCCTATTCCTGTAACCCCACATATTTACCCTGCTAATTCCACCCCCGGTCAATTTAGCATGGCCAATCAACCTAACCCGCACATCTTTGGGCTGTGGGAGGAAACCGGAGCACATGGAGGAAACCCACGCAGACACGGGGAGAGTGTGCAAACTCCACACAGACAGTGATCCAAGCCGGGAATCGAACCCGGGTCCCTGGCGCTGTGAGGCAGCTGTGCTAACCACTGTGCCACCGTGCCCGGCAAAAAAGTTCCTGGGGAAACTGCCACTGAATGATTATCTGTTATAAAGCAAGGTGAGAGACACTGCCGTGGTTGAACAAATAACAGAGAATAATTGTTGTCATTCAGGTTAGAACCAGGATGATCCAGGGCTGTGTTTGGAAATGCCTAAATTTGGACGATACGGTAGGTTTGTGCTCCTGGATGCCCAGCAATGGCTGATCACTCTAAACCAGCCTGTCTGTGTGATCACACAGGGACCTGAGCTTCATCCTGTTACAACTCGTACACTTTCTGCTTGGTGAATGGTGTGTGATCCCCATGGGACCAGGAATGTCTGAGGTGGTGGGAATGAACTTGCCTGGGAGACAGATTGATGTGCTGTTAATGGACTGTTTCCTGTCAGAGTCAGACCGAAGAGAGAGAAAAACAGGGTGAGAATTTAAGGAGTGGAGCATGGATGAACTGAAATGTTTGTTTTGTTCAATGGATTTTTGTACGAGTCACATATGCGGGCCTGGTTGACTGAGAGGGAGAGAGCCAAACATTTCATTTTCTTAACTGCAAGATAACATCGGATTTTGGGCAAACTTATATCATGGCCCAAGGAGCGATAGCTTTGTGCAACAATTTTAAAAAGTATTGTGTATCTTTTCCTATCCCCCAGGACACAATTGGAGCACAGCTCATCAATCCCAGTGTGTAGGGTTTATTTCATGCAGCAATGTGACAATCCTCCTATCTTGTTGTGAACTGGATGACATTTCTATTTATTTAAAATGGCTGACTAATATTAGCCTTGAATATGTGAAGAATATGAGAAGTTTAAAGTTTATTTATTTATTAGTCACAAATAGGCTTACATTAACACTGCAATGAAGTTACTATGAAAATCCCCTCATCGCCACACTCTGGCACCTGTTTGGGTACACTAAGGGAGAATTTAGCATGGCCAATGCACCCAACCAGCCCGTCTGTCGGAGGAAACCAGAGCACCCGGAGGAAACCCATGCAGACACGGGGAGAACGTGCAGACTCCGCACAGACAGTGACCCAAGCTGGGAATCGAACCTGTGTCCCTAGCGCTGTGAGGCAGCAGTGCTAACCACTGTGCCACCATGCCGCCTCAAATACAAGAGGTAGGGTTGTCAGCTGTGATTCAAATTATTGCTGGAGGTTTCATCACATGACTTTCCCCAGCCCTGCCCCCCTGCTCCTATTTTCCAGCCATTATTTGGCCAACAGACCCGTCCTTGAGATGCAACTGCCTTCCTAAACCAACCGAAAAGAAAAAAAGTCTCTTTGCCCAATTGGATAACTGGCAGTCAAACAACCTTTTCTTTAGCCGTTTTCAATTATTTCATATTTGGTAGAGAGAAATGTTAAAAAAGATTTTTTTAAATGTTTTGACGATTTTTCTCCAGGGTTGCACACAGTAGTGTCCTGGAAATTGTCCTGGAGAGTTGGTGCAGATGTGATGGGCCAAATGGCCCCTTCTGCACTGTCGGGATTCTATGATTATATGATTAACCTTCAATTCGAGGAGATCCAGTCCAATCCAGGAGCGTTAGTGGCAAGTCTAACAAGAGGCCTGAGTCACAAACCCAGAGGCGTGGGAGGGAATTTAGAGATGGAGGAATTTCCTGCATGAGAGGAGGCTGTCGAGGGATGTACAGAGAAAGTGTGGAGATTTAAACTCACATTTGTTGAGGTGACGGCACCTCATAGTCAATGAGGACAAAGAAGCTATAGGGAGCAGCGAGGTCAAGGGTGATGGGCTGTGGGACTGTGCAGCCAGCGGAGCTTTGGATGATGTGGGGTTTACAGGCGATGATGGTGAGGAGGGTGGGCACTCGGGAACTCAAACCTAAAGGTTACAAGGCAGGAATAAGAGTTCTGGAGTAGGTGAGCAGAGGTTTGGGGTAGATGTGGGCAGAATTGTGGAACTGTGTCTCTTGCCAACACAAGATGGTCACCAATACCCATCTGCACATGTGCAGAAAACCAATGAAGACATTGGCCAGAGATGCAAAACCCATCTTTTAAAAAGACTTCTTTGATAGTGGGGGAGGGAAATATCAAAACTATCAAAAAAAATATTTGTTTCTCTTCCCGATTACATAAGCAAAGCGTTTTTTTTAAAAAACCCTCAATGACATGGGCTGTGTATGAATCAGATGTGACAAACTTGTTGCATTGAATTAAGTTGAAGACTGAGGGGAAAGTGGTAGCGCATCTAGTTTCTGGCTCGCATTTAACTTTCTATGTAAAGTTCTTCTTGGGGGGAATCTTATTTCAGTTAAACTGCATGCATTAATTTTTTTTTGGAGAGTCTTTTTAACTCCTGTTCGGTTTTGATTCTAATCTCTGTCACTGGTAGTGATGTCACGGAGCAATCCCATAATTAATTTGCAGCTGCGTAAAAAGCAACATTGGCAGTGGATGGGATTTGTTATTCAACTTGGGCCGAGCGTTGACATCATTTGCGACCTGCTTCAAAGAACAAGGAACAGTATAGCCCAGGAACAGGCCCTTCGGCCCAGCAAGGTTGTGCCGACACAGATGCTTCTCTAATCTAATATTTTCTTGCCTCTACTTGGTCCATATCCCTCTATTCCCTGCCTATTCATGTATCTATCCAGATGATTGAACATTGTTATAGAATTATAATTATATATTTATATATATATGAAAATATATGAATCTATATAATGATAGAATTATTATAGAATCTGTTTCCACCAAAAGGAGTCGATTACAAAACTGTGGCCTTTGTGGTGGGCTCTGAAACCACTGGTTTTATTGCAGTGCTTCCCATATTTAGTCTTAAGATGAGAGCAGCTGTACAGAATTTGGGTAAACCTACCTCCCAGCAGTCAAACAAAGCGGAATTTAAGTATACTTATTATGATGGTGCTCTTGAGACTAGCATTGTGTAATAACTTCTTACAGATGCACCATGGAAAGCATCTTTTCCGGATGTATCACACCCTGGTATGGCTCCTGCTCTGACCAAGACCGCAAGAAACTACAAAGGGTCATGAGCGTTGCCCAGTCGATCACTCAAACCAGCCTCCCATCCATTGACTCTGTCTACACTTCCCGCTGCCCCGGAAAAGCAGCCAGCATAATCAAGGATCCCACACACCCTGGACATTCTCTCTCCCACCTTCTTCCATCGGGAAAAAGATACAAAAGTCTGAGGTCACGTACCAACCGACTCAAGAACAACTTCCTCCCTGCTGCCACCAGACTTTTGAATGGACCTACCTCGCAATAAGTTGATCCTTCTCTATACCCTATCTGTGACTGTAACACTATATTCTGCACCCTCTCCTTTCCTTCTCACCTATGTACTTTATGAACAGTATGCTTTGTCTGTATAGTGCGGCAAGAAACAATACGTTTCACTGTATCCCAATACATCTGACAATAATAAAAGAAATCAATGCTAACTGCTGCTAAACCCTGATATTGATGTCCAAAATGTTGACAATTGGGTTAATAAATTCCTCCAGTACTGTTTTCATTGTTTTAAAGAGAAATGGGTCTAAACAACAGAAGGGATTTTTTAACATAACACCAAAGGACATTTGAAGTTACAGTATTGCTCCTTGTGAAAGGATCAAAACCTGAGCACAACTGATCGGAATCCCACTTGTATCTCCTCTGATGTCGGAAATAGGCAGCTGTACTGATGTAATAACTATTGCAGACACGGGGAGAATGTGCAGACTCCACACAGACAGTGACCCAAGCCAGGAATCGAACGCAGGTCCACTGGCGCTGTGAGGTAGTAATGCTAACCACTGTGCCACCATGCTGATGAAGGGCCTGAAACTCAGCCCTGGCTTTTCTCTTTCAGATTCTGACTGAGCTCACCTGCATATCTCGAGTTTGAAATTGGAGCGAAGCTACTTTGAAACAAAGCAAATGAAAAATCTTCACTCGGAAGATCACAGGATTGTGGAAGCTCACGTCTGCCAATGATAGCAGATCAATGGAGATGTTTAGGAGAAAGACTTGAGAATGAAGTTTCTATAGGTTACGGGGAAAAAGCAGGATTAGGCTATTGAGTTGGATAATCAGCCATGATCGTAATGAATGGTGGAACAGGCTCGAAGGGCCAAATGGCCTCCTCCTGCTCCTATCTTCTATGTTTCTCTGAAGGACAAAAGCCAGAAACTGGATTAAAGAGAGGGAGAGGTTGCTGTTGTGGCTGTCAGGGCTTGACTTGTTGGGCTTAGTGACCTCGTCTTGTTTGGATCTCCTCCACTGTCGACATTAGTTGTTTTTATTTGTATTTTATCACTTGGTGTTGTGTAATCGTTTAGAGTCCATTATAAAGGACGTAATAGAAGAGCATTTAGAATAATCAAGCAGTGTCAGCATGGCTTCATGAAGGGGAGGTCACACCTGACAAATTTCTCAGCATTCTTTGAGATGGTAACGAGCAGGATAAAGGGGAATCAGTAGATGTAATATATTTGGATTTCCAAAAGTATTCAATAACGTACTGCACAAAAGGATCACTTAATAAGATAAGAGCCCATGGTGTTGGGGTAGCATCTTAGCATGGATAGAAGACTGGCTAACTGATGGAAAATAGAAACTTGTGATAAGAGGAACATTTTCATGGTGGCAACCTGTAAGTAGTGGAGTGCCACAGGGATCAGTGCTGGAGCCACAATTATTTACCATGTAAATTAATGACTTGCGCAAGGGGAAGTGAATATATTATTGCCAAGTTTGCGGATGACACAAAAACAGGTGGGAAGGCAAGTGGTGAGGATGACACAACAGAGTTATAGACAGGTTAGGTGAGTGAGCAAAAACATGGCAGATGGATTATAATGTAGGAAAATGTGAAGTTATTCACTTTGGTAGGAAGAATAAAGGAGCTGAATATTATTTAAGTGGAGAAAGACTGCAGAAAGCTGCAGCATCGAGGGAGTGTATACATCACAAAAAGCTGGCATGCACGTTCAGCAGGTAATAGGGAAGCTAAATGAAATGTTGGCCTTTATTCAAAGGGAATAGAGTAACAAAAAGGTAGTCTTGCTAAAACTATACAAGGCATTAGTTATACAACACCTGGAATACTGTCAACAAATTTGTCCCCTTATCTGAGGAAAGATATTTTGGCAACCCAAGGTTCACAAGGTTGATCCCAAGTATGGAGGGATTTTCGCTTGAGGAGAGGTTGAGTGGGTTGGGCCTGTACTCATTGGAGTTTAGAAAATGAGAGGTGATGAGAGACATGTCTCTTATTGAGAAATAAGAATAATAAGAAGAAGAATGGAACGAACTGCCAGAGGCGTCAGTAGAGGCAGGTACAATTTTGTCTTTTAAAAAGCATTTACACAGTTACATGAGTAAAATGGGTATAGAGGGATTATGGGCCAAATGCGGGCAATTGGGACTAGCTTAGTGGTAAAAACGGGGCGGCATGGACAAATTGGGCTGAAGGGCCTGTTTCCGTGCTGTAAACCTCTATGACTCTATCAGATATAAAGGATTCTCAGGGGCTTGACGGGGTAGATGCTGAGAGATTGTTTCTTCTTGTGGGAGAGTCTAGGACCAGAGGGCACATTCTCAGAGTAAGGGGTCGCCCATTTAAGACAGAGATGAGGAGAAATCTCTTCTCTCAGAGGGTAGTGAATCTGAAGAGGCTGGGTCGTTAAGTACGTTCAAGACTGGGATTTTCAATCAGTAATGGAATCATGGGCTATGGGGAAAGAGAGGGAAAGTGGAGTTGAGGATTAGCACAGTAGATCAGCCACGATCTCACTGAATGGCAGAGCGGGTGCAATGGGCCGAATGGCCTACTTCTGGCTCCTAAGTCTTACGGTCCCCTCAGTGGGAAAAAATTTCTTGATGGGTATTCCTACTTTCTGACTGTCCTTCCTTCGTTCTTTGGCCTTTGGTTCGCTCTTGCCCTGGTTTGTCCTTTCTCCCTCTCGCAGTCGAACTCTTTGCTAAGTTAGCTCTGGAACACTGACATTTAAGTAAATGATGTTCAATTTGAAGTTAACAGGGTCTCTTGCCTTAAACACTCCATTTATAAAAAGCCGACAAGTGCCATTACATCTGAGGTGAGGCAGATCTGTCTGTTTTGCTGGTTCACTCACAGGCCATTACAGATTGATGGCGTGCGAATAACAAAATGGCTGCTGCTTGTGTTCCTTGTTTTATTGGCCTGTCTCAATATCTAATTCCTAACAGATTTATATACTGCTGCACGGTTCAGGCACTCACATTATTTACCCGAGCCTGCTGTAGCAATTCACCATGAAGTGCAATTTATTCCCAGTACTCCAAAAATAAATGAGGATCTTTTCTCTCCCCGTCCCTTTCCCATGTTTCTGTTTTTGGAAAAAGTCCAAGTGTATTTTGTAAATTCACTGTTAAAGTACTGACAGCTGTCACAGCCTCCTGATCGCAGTCTATGGTCTAATGGCTGTTCACATTACCAGGAGCAACGTTATCGGGCGGCACGGTAGCACAGTGGTTAGCACTGCTGCTTCACAGCTCCAGGGTCCCGGGTTTGATTCCCGGCTCGGGTCACTGTCTGTGTGGAGTTTGCACATTCTCCTCGTGTCTGCGTGGGTTTCCTCCGGGTGCTCCGGTTTCCTCCCACAGTCCAAAGATGTGCGGGTTAGGTTGATTGGCCAGGTTAAAAATTGCCCCTTAGAGTCCTGGGATGCGTAGGTTAGAGGGATTAGCGGGTAAATATGTGGGGTGGGATTGTGGTCGGTGCAGACTCGATGGGCCGAATGGCCTCCTTCTGCACTGTAGGGTTTCTATGATTTCTATGATCCTAATTTGCTCCAAGTTCCATTCACTCAGCTCACTGACTTGCTGGCTCCCGATCCAGCAACGCAACCCTCGGGCGGGATTCTCCCATCCTGGGCCCATGGTGGGGCGGGAACGTGGAGTCCTTCCCACTGAGGTGGGCCGGTCGGAAAACTTCCAAATTTTCCAGCCCCGGCCTCATTAATTAGATCCACTTGGAGATGCTCCTCCCACCCACAACTGTGGCGTTCCGGGGTCCAGGAATACGGACAGCCTCCATCCTGAACTCCGGAGGCAACTCCAGGCATTGTTCAGATGAGTCCCGACATCTACACACCACGGTTTCCAAGCGTATTTTACACCGGCCTATTTTCCCGCTGGCGCCATGAGAATCAGGTGTGGGGGAAGGGGGAGCTGGACTTTCATCAACATCCCATTAGCAGGATGCAAATTAGTTTTATGCCGGCTTCCAGTGGGTTTCCCGGTCCACCATGCCGGGCACCAGCAGAGAAGGCCTGGATGGCGTGTAGGACGCCATCATATCCAGGCGCCGTAGAAAAGGTGCCCCACATCCCTGATCCACCATTGAAGAAAGAAGATGGGCTTCCTGAGAAAGAAGCTGAATCTCCAGGGACATTCTGAAGCTGGAAGATGGACTCCCCTCCAGGGCATCGAATCTGGAAGATCCACCTGCAGATGACTCCCCCACCCACTGCTGTGGCGTTCCAGACTCGGGGGCTGCAGGCAGCCTCCATCCTGAACTCCAGAGGCAGCCCCAGGAATTGTTCAGGTGAGACTCGAAGTCTGTACACCACATTGTTGGTGGTGTGTTTCACTCTGGCATGTGCCCCTGCTGGGGCGGCAGAGAATCGAGGGTGGGTGGAAGATTCCAGTCACACCTTTATCAGAATCCCAGGAGCAGAATGCAAATAAGTTTCACACGGGACTCCAACAGGATTCCCGATCCTCTGTGGTGAGCACCCGCAGAAGATCCAGCGGGAAATTCACACCGGCTTAAAACCGATTTTTTGGCGTAATTCTGAACCCACCACATCGGCCATTGAACTCACACCCATAGATACAGACACACTCACACCCATAGATACAGACAGACTCACACCCATAGATACAGACACACTCACACCCATAGATACAGACAGACTCACACCCATAGATACAGACACACTCACACCCATAGATACAGACACACACACCCATAGATACAGACACACTCACACCCATAGATACAGACACACACACACCCATAGATACAGACACACTCATACCCATAGATACAGACACACTCACACCCATAGATACAGACACACTCACACCCATAGATACAGACACACTCACACCCATAGATACAGACACACACACCCATAGATACAGACACACTCACACCCATAGATACAGACACACTCACACCCATAGATACATACACACTCACACCCATAGATACAGACACACTCACACCCATAGATACAGACACACACACCCATAGATACAGACACACTCACACCCATAGATACAGACACACACACACCCATAGATACAGACACACTCATACCCATAGATACAGACACACTCACACCCATAGATACAGACACACTCACACCCATAGATACAGACACACTCACACCCATAGATACAGACACTCACACCCATAGATACAGACACACTCACACCCATAGATACAGACACACTCACACCCATAGATACAGACACACATACCCGTAGATACAGACACACACACCCATAGATACAGACACACTCACACCCATAGATACAGACACACTCACACCCATAGATACAGACACTCACACCCATAGATACAGACACACTCACACCCATAGATACAGACACACTCACACCCATAGATACAGCCACACATACCCATAGATACAGACACACACACCCATAGATACAGACACACTCACACCCATAGATACAGACACACATACCCATAGATACAGACACACACACCCATAGATACAGACACACTCACACCCATAGATACAGACACACTCACACCCATAGATACAGACACACTCACACCCATAGATACAGACACACTCACACCCATAGATACAGACACACTCACACCCATAGATACAGACACTCACACCCATAGATACAGACACACTCACACCCATAGATACAGACACACTCACACCCATAGATACAGGCACACATACCCATAGATACAGACACACACACCCATAGATACAGACACACATACCCATAGATACAGACACACTCACACCCATAGATACAGACACACACACCCATAGATACAGACATACTCATACCCATAGACACAGACACACACACCCATAGATACAGACACACACACCCATAGATACAGACACACACACCCATAGATACAGACACACATACCCATAGATACAGACATACTCATACCCATAGACACAGACACACTCACACCCATAGATACAGACACACACACCCATAGATACAGACACACACACCCATAGATACAGACATACTCATACCCATAGATACAGACACACTCACACCCATAGATACAGACACACTCACACCCATAGATACAGACACACCCACACCCATAGATACAGACACACTCACACCCATAGGTACAGACACACACACCCATAGATACAGACACACTCACACCCATAGACACAGACACACTCACACCCATAGATACAGACACACATACCCATAGATACAGACACACTCACACCCATAGACACAGACACACTCACACCCATAGATACAGACACACTCACACCCATAGATACAGACACACATACATCCATAGATACAGACACACTCACACTCATAGATACAGACACACTCACACCCATAGATACAGACACACTCACACTCATAGATACAGACACACTCACACCCATAGATACAGACACACTCACACCCATAGATACAGACACACTCACACCCATAGACACAGACACACTCACACACATAGATACAGACACTCTCACACTCATAGATACAGACACACTCACACCCATAGATACAGACACACTCACACTCATAGATACAGACACACTCACACCCATAGATACAGATACACTCACACTCATAGATACAGACACACTCACACCCATAGACACAGACACGCTCACACCCATAGATACAGACACACTCACACCCATAGACACAGACACACTCACACCCATAGATACAGACACACTCACACCCATAGACACAGACACACTCAACACCCATAGACACAGACACGCTCACACCCATAGATACAGACACACTCACACCCATAGACACAGACACACTCACACCCATAGACACAGACACACTCACACCCATAGATACAGACACACACACCCATAGATACAGACACACATACCCATAGATACAGACACACTCACACCCATAGACACAGACACACTCACACCCATAGATACAGACACACATACCCATAGATACAGACACACACACCCATAGATACAGACACACATACCCATAGATACAGACACACTCACACCCATAGATACAGACACACACACCCATAGATACAGACATACTCATACCCATAGACACAGACACACACACCGATAGATACAGACACACACACCCATAGATACAGACACACACACCCATAGATACAGACACACATACCCATAGATACAGACATACTCATACCCATAGACACAGACACACTCACACCCATAGATACAGACACACACACCCATAGATACAGACACACACACCCATAGATACAGACATACTCATACCCATAGATACAGACACACTCACACCCATAGATACAGACACACTCACACCCATAGACACAGACACACTCACACCCATAGGTACAGACACACACACCCATAGATACAGACACACTCACACCCATAGACACAG
Source organism: Mustelus asterias (assembly GCF_964213995.1). NCBI lineage: Eukaryota > Metazoa > Chordata > Chondrichthyes > Carcharhiniformes > Triakidae > Mustelus > Mustelus asterias. The sequence goes on along the minus strand of NC_135811.1, from coordinate 79,367,178 downwards.
ACACACTCACACCCATAGATACAGACACACATACCCATAGATACAGACACACTCACACCCATAGACACAGACACACTCACACCCATAGATACAGACACACTCACACCCATAGATACAGACACACATACATCCATAGATACAGACACACTCACACTCATAGATACAGACACACTCACACCCATAGATACAGACACACTCACACTCATAGATACAGACACACTCACACCCATAGATACAGACACACTCACACCCATAGATACAGACACACTCACACCCATAGACACAGACACACACACACATAGATACAGACACACTCACACTCATAGACACAGACACACTCACACCCATAGATACAGACACACTCACACTCATAGATACAGACACACTCACACCCATAGATACAGACACACTCACACTCATAGATACAGACACACTCACACCCATAGACACAGACACGCTCACACCCATAGATACAGACACACTCACACCCATAGACACAGACACACTCACACCCATAGATACAGACACACTCACACCCATAGACACAGACACACTCAACACCCATAGACACAGACACGCTCACACCCATAGATACAGACACACTCACACCCATAGACACAGACACACTCACACCCATAGACACAGACACACTCACACCCATAGATACAGACACACACACCCATAGATACAGACACACATACCCATAGATACAGACGCACTCACACCCATAGACACAGACACACTCAACACCCATAGACACAGACACGCTCACACCCATAGATACAGACACACTCACACCCACAGACACAGACACACTCACACCCATAGACACAGACACACTCACACCCATAGATACAGACACACACACCCATAGATACAGACATACTCATACCCATAGACACAGACACACTCACACCCATAGATACAGACACACACACCCATAGATACTGACATACTCATACCCATAGATACAGACACACTCACACCCATAGATACAGACACACTCACACCCATAGATACAGACACACACACCCATAGACACAGACACACTCACACCCATAGACACAGACACACTCATACCCATAGATACAGACACACTCACACCCATAGATACAGACAGACTCACACCCATAGATACAGACACACTCACACCCATAGACACAGACACGCTCACACCCATAGATACAGACACACCCACACCCATAGACACAGACACACTCACACCCATAGATACAGACACACTCACACCCATAGACACAGACACACTCAACACCCATAGACACAGACACGCTCACACCCATAGATACAGACACACTCACACCCATAGACACAGACACACTCACACCCATAGACACAGACACACTCACACCCATAGATACAGACACACACACCCATAGATACAGACACACATACCCATAGATACAGACACACTCACACCCATAGACACAGACACACTCAACACCCATAGACACAGACTCGCTCACACCCATAGATACAGACACACTCACACCCATAGACACAGACACACTCACACCCATAGACACAGACACACTCACACCCATAGATACAGACACACACACCCATAGATACAGACATACTCATACCCATAGACACAGACACACTCACACCCATAGATACAGACACACACACCCAGAGATACTGACATACTCATACCCATAGATACAGACACACTCACACCCATAGACACAGACACACTCATACCCATAGATACAGACACACTCACACCCATAGATACAGACAGACTCACACCCATAGACACAGACACACAAACCCATAGATACAGACATACTCATACCCATAGATACAGATACACTCAACACCCATAGACACAGACACACTCACACCCATAGATACAGACACACAAACCCATAGATACAGACATACTCATACCCATAGATACAGACACACTCACACCCATAGATACAGACACACTCACACCCATAGATACAGACACACATACCCATAGATACAGACGCACATACCCATAGATACAGACACACTCACACCCATAGACACAGACACACTCACACCCATAGACACAGACACACACACACCCATAGATACAGACACACTCACACCCATAGATACAGACACACACACCCATAGATACAGACACACTCACACCCATAGATACAGACACACTCACACCCATAAATACAGACACACATACCCATAGATACAGACACACTCACACCCATAGACACAGACACACTCACACCCATAGACACAGACACACTCACACCCATAGGTACAGACACACACACCCATAGATACAGACATACTCATACCCATAGATACAGACACACTCACACCCATAGATACAGACACACTCACACCCATAGATACAGACACACTCACACCCATAGACACAGACACACTCACACCCATAGACACAGACACACTCATACCCATAGATACGGACACACACACCCATAGACGCAGACACACTTACATCCATAGATACAGACACACTCATACCCATAGATAGAGACACACTCACACCCATAGACACAGACACACTCAACACCCATAGATACAGACACACTCACACCCATAGATACAGACACACTCACACCCATCGACACAGACACACGCACACCCATAGACACTGACACACTCATACCCATAGATACAGGCACACTCACACCCATAGATACAGACACACTCACACCCATAGACACAGACACACTCAACACCCATAGATACAGACACACTCACACCCATAGATACAGACACACTCACACCCATAGATACAGACACACTCAACACCCATAGATACAGACACACTCACACCCATAGATACAGACACACTCACACCCATAGATACAGACACACACACCCATAGATACAGACATACTCATACCCATAGACACAGACACACACACCCATAGATACAGACACACACACCCATAGATACAGACACACACACCCATAGATACAGACACACATACCCATAGATACAGACATACTCATACCCATAGACACAGACACACTCACACCCATAGATACAGACACACACACCCATAGATACAGACACACACACCCATAGATACAGACATACTCATACCCATAGATACAGACACACTCACACCCATAGATACAGACACACTCACACCCATAGGTACAGACACACTCACACCCATAGATACAGACACACTCACACCCATAGGTACAGACACACACACCCATAGATACAGACACACTCACACCCATAGACACAGACACACTCACACCCATAGATACAGACACACATACCCATAGATACAGACACACTCACACCCATAGACACAGACACACTCACACCCATAGATACAGACACACTCACACCCATAGATACAGACACACTTACATCCATAGATACAGACACACTCACACTCATAGATACAGACACACTCACACCCATAGATACAGACACACTCACACTCATAGATACAGACACACTCACACCCATAGATACAGACACACTCACACCCATAGATACAGACACACTCACACCCATAGACACAGACACACTCACACACATAGATACAGACACACTCACACTCATAGATACAGACACACTCACACCCATAGATACAGACACACTCACACTCATAGATACAGACACACTCACACCCATAGATACAGACACACTCACACACATAGATACAGACACACTCACACCCATAGACACAGACACGCTCACACCCATAGATACAGACACACTCACACCCATAGACACAGACACACTCACACCCATAGATACAGACACACTCACACCCATAGACACAGACACACTCAACACCCATAGACACAGACACGCTCACACCCATAGATATAGACACACTCACACCCATAGACACAGACACACTCACACCCATAGACACAGACACACTCACACCCATAGATACAGACACACACACCCATAGATACAGACACACATACCCATAGATACAGACACACTCACACCCATAGACACAGACACACTCAACACCCATAGACACAGACACGCTCACACCCATAGATACAGACACACTCACACCCATAGACACAGACACACTCACACCCATAGACACAGACACACTCACACCCATAGATACAGACACACACACCCATAGATACAGACATACTCATACCCATAGACACAGACACACTCACACCCATAGATACAGACACACACACCCATAGATACTGACATACTCATACCCATAGATACAGACACACTCACACCCATAGATACAGACACACTCACACCCATAGATACAGACACACACACCCATAGACACAGACACACTCACACCCATAGACACAGACACACTCATACCCATAGATACAGACACACTCACACCCATAGACACAGACACGCTCACACCCATAGATACAGACACACTCACACCCATAGACACAGACACACTCACACCCATAGATACAGACACACTCACACCCATAGACACAGACACACTCAACACCCATAGACACAGACACGCTCACACACATAGATACAGACACACTCACACCCATAGACACAGACACACTCACACCCATAGACACAGGCACACTCACACCCATAGATACAGACACACACACCCATAGATACAGACACACATACCCATAGATACAGACACACTCACACCCATAGACACAGACACACTCAACACCCATAGACACAGACACGCTCACACCCATAGATACAGACACACTCACACCCATAGACACAGACACACTCACACCCATAGATACAGACACACTCACACCCATAGATACAGACACACACACCCATAGATACAGACATACTCATACCCATAGACACAGACACACTCACACCCATAGATACAGACACACACACCCATAGATACTGACATACTCATACCCATAGATACAGACACACTCACACCCATAGACACAGACAGACTCACACCCATAGATACAGACACACTCACACCCATAGACACAGACACACGCACACCCATAGACACAGACACACTCATACCCATAGCCACAGACACACTCACACCCATAGATACAGACACACTCAACACCCATAGATACAGATACACTCAACACCCATAGACACAGACACACTCACACCCATAGATACAGACACACACACCCATAGATACAGACATACTCATACCCATAGATACAGACACACTCACACCATAGATACAGACACACTCACACCCATAGATACAGACACACTCACACCCATAGATACAGACACACTCACACCCATAGATACAGACACACATACCCATAGATACAGACGCACATACCCATAGATACAGACACACTCACACCCATAGACACAGACACACTCACACCCATAGACACAGACACACTCACACCCATAGATACAGACACACACACCCATAGATACAGACATACTCATACCCATTGATACAGACACACTCACACCCATAGATACAGACACACTCACACCCATAGATACAGACACACTCACACCCATAGACACAGACACACTCACACCCATAGACACAGACACACTCATACCCATAGATACAGACACACACACCCATAGACGCAGACACACTTACATCCATAGATACAGACACACTCATACCCATAGATAGAGACACACTCACACCCATAGACATAGACACACTCAACACCCATAGATACAGACACACTCATACCCATAGATACAGACACACTCACACCAATCGACACAGACACACGCACACCCATAGACACTGACACACTCATACTCATAGATACAGGCACACTCACACCCATAGATACAGACACACTCACACCCATAGACACAGACACACTCAACACCCATCGATACAGACACACTCACACCCATAGATACAGACACACTCACACCCATAGACACAGACACACTCAACACGCATAGATACAGACACACTCACACCCATAGATACAGACACACTCACACCCATAGATACAGACACACTCATACCCATAGACCCAGACACACTCACACCCATAGGTACAGACACACTCACACCCATAGACACAGACACACTCACACCCATAGACACAGACACACTCATACCCATAGATACAGACACACTCATACCCATAGACCCAGACACGCTCACACCCATAGGTACAGACACACTCACACCCATAGACACAGACACACTCACACCCATAGACACAGACACACTCACACCCATAGATACAGACACACTCACACCCATAGATACAGACACACTCACACCCATAGACACAGACACACTCACACCCATAGATACAGACACACACACCCATAGATACGGACACACACACCCATAGATACAGACACACTCACACCCATAGACACAGACACACTCACACCCATAGATACAGACACACTCACACCCATAGACACAGACACACTCACACCCATAGATACAGACACACTCACACCCATAGATACAGACACACTCACACCCATAGATACAGACACACTCACACCCATAGATACAGACACACTCACACCCATAGACACAGACACACTCACACCCATAGATACAGACACACTCACACCCATAGATACAGACACACTCACACCCATAGATACAGACACACTCACACCCATAGATACAGACACACTCACACCCATAGATACAGACACACTCAACACCCATAGACACAGACACACTCACACCCATAGACACAGATACACTCATACCCATAGACACAGACGCACTCACACCCATAGATACAGACACACTCACACCCATAGATACCGACACACTCACACCCATAGATACAGACACACTCACACCCATAGATACAGACACACACACCCATAGACACAGACACACTCAACACCCATAGATACAGACACACTCACACCCATAGATACAGACACACTCACACCCATAGATACAGACACACACACCCATAGACACTGACACACTCACACCCATAGATACAGACAGACTCATACCCATAGGGCCCGATTTTACCAAAAAGGGATACACCATCACTGGTACACTACCAGCCACAGATTACTCTTCCCTGCAGGGGCAAGAGAGCGGGAGAGATGGCTGTGGCTGGTAGTGTAGCCATCAGCCATGGTGTATGGTGGTGGTGTATCCCTTTACAGGTCCAGCTTGGTCCTTCTCCAGTGTCTCCTCTTGGACTTGTACTGATCTTGTAGCCAGTTTTCATGCGAATCCACTGTGGAATCGGCCGGTTCTGCTTCATCTTCTTAGCGAGGAATCGCTTCATCCTGAAGGTTTTGTGGGATGGCATGGCCGCACGTCCACTCCGGGAGGAGGGATTCGTTCCTCCGGTGGGGAGGAGGGATCGCCCACAGAGTGGCGGCGGACACCCCTTGCCCCCTCCCTCCCCACCGATCGGCCGCAGACTGGCAGCGGACCTCCCCCCCCCCGACCAGAGGATGATCTGGGTCCCGCCTGATGTACTATCAATCAAGCAAAGACTAGTTTGTATGCAAGAACAAATAGGCTTTTATTAGCAAAAGACTTGGAGCACACCCATGCCAATGAACTGGTCCAGAGACTGAGGCAGGGGGTGGGGAGCAGTAGCCTTTATACCTGGACCAGGGAGGGGAGGAGTCTCAGGCAGGGCCAGCAGGGGCATGCCCAGGCATGTCACACACACACAGGCAATAAGCTTAACAGTGGTTTACCACATTCACCCCCTGCTTTTAAAAAAGAGTCCGGCGGGGGTGAGGTGGGTGGAACGATATTTACAGAATTACAAATTTACAAATTTAGTCTCTCTGGGGGCTTGATCTGCCGCTGCGACCGCCGTAGTGCCGGTTGTGGTGTCGGTTCCGGTGGTCGCGGTGTTGGTTCAGGCGCCAGGTCATAGTCGCTCGAGTTGTCTGTAGTCCCTTCTGATTGTCGGGTGCGTGGTGGCGGCTCCTGGGGCTCAGGCGTGCTGTATACGGGGGTTTGGAGTGTGGGTCGTCATGGTCCCTGGGGCACCCGCGGGTGCCAGGTCTCGAATAGAGACCGTGTCCTCCCGCCCGTCCGTCGGGGTACGCCACATAGGTGTATAGGGGGTTGGCATGGAGGAGTTGGACCCTTTCAACCAGGGGGTCAGACTTATGGGTCCTCACGTGCTTCCGGAGCAGGACAGGGCCTGGGGACGTCAGCCACGACGGTAGTGAGGTCCCCGAGGAGGACTTTCTGTGGAAAACAAACATTCTTTCGTGAGGGGTAACATTGGTAGCTGTGCAAAGGAGTGATCTAATCGAGTGTAGTGCATCAGGGAGGACCTCTTGCCAGCGGGTGATTGGAAGACCTTTAGACCTCAGAGCTAGTAAAATGGGGTTGTAGCTGGTGGTCCTACTCGAGGCTATGCCTTTGGAGAACAGGTACTGTCGCAGCTCATCACTCATAAAGGAGGATCCCCGGTCGCTATGGATATAGCTAGGGAAACCGAACAGGGTGAAGAGGCTGTGGAGGGCCCTGACGACCGTGGCCGAGGTCATATCCGGGCAGGGAATAGCGAAGGGGAAACGTGAATATTCGTCAATGACGTTGAGGAAGTATATGTTGCGGTCAGAAGAGGGGAGGGGGCCTTTGAAGTTGATGCTTAGGCATTCGAAAGGGCGGATGGCCTTTATGAGGTGTGCTCTGTCTGGCCGATAGAAGTGCGGCTTGCACTCTGCGCAGGCCTGGCAGTATCTGGTTATAGACCTGACTTCCTCAATGGAGTAGGGCAGGTTACGGGCTTTAATGAAGTGAAAAAACCTGGTGACCCCCGGGTGGCAGAGGTCATTGTGGAGAGTCTGCAATTGGTCTATTTGTGCGCTGGCACATATTCCCCGGGACAGGGCGTCTGGGGGCTCATTGAGCTTCCCGGGCCGGAATAAGATGTCGTAATTGTAGGTGGAAAGCTCGATTCTCCACCTCAATATTTTATCATTTTTGATCTTGCCCCGCTGCGTGTTATTAAACATGAATGCAACTGACCGTTGGTCCATGAGTATGGTGAATCGTTTACCAGCTAAGCAGTGGCGCCAGTGTCGTACAGCTTCCACTATGGCTTGGGCCTCCTTTTCGACAGAGGAGTGTCGAATTTCAGGGCCTTGGAGGGTTCGTGAGAAGAAGGCCACGGGTCTGCCAGCCCACTCTGCCCCCCCTCCTCCTCCCACCACCCCCCCCACCGCCCCCCCCACCCCCACTCTCCCCCCCCCCCCCCGAGAGGATGACCGTCAGAGAGCCGCTCTCTCCACTTTCTGCTTTTTATTTCTTTCCCGCCCGGGCGCGCTCTGTCGGATTTTTTTCGAACTGCGCATGTGCAGTTCAGAGCTCCGATCGGTCCGCCAGCGCTAAGCCCCGCACACAGCACGGATCAGACCGGAGCCGGCAAAACGCGTATGGGCGCGCTGGAAAGAGGATTCCAGGCTCGGATCTATTTGACGCCCAGATTCGGCACTTAGACTCAAAATGGTAAAATCAGGCCCACAGACTCACACCCTTTAACACCAATAGATATAAACCTACAGACTCGCTTTCTGTGAAATTAGCAATGATTAAATCTTGGGGCTATAAAAAAAGGTATTTGGAAAGTTTATACGGTTGCCCTTGCTGTTCATTCTTCACATTTTCTTTTGAACACATTTATAAAAGGAGTTAATCCCCTTCTTCTTTTCCAGGCCTGTTAAACAATTGTTAATCTGCTTTCTCTCCCGTCACTGGTTTTGAATTTGTGAATGTCTTTCCAAAGTGTTGTCCCTGATTTCCCGTATTTGTACATTCTCTCTTTGCCACCTCTGTCACTACGGTAACCACAGGCTGCCAACTCTGATTGGTTGTCCGGCTTCCCACATTAACTGGAGTAAACCCACCCCTTCCTTTGCCAATGGATTCCGGACTCTCAGACAGCCTCCTATTCCCAGTGTCCATTTATATTTCCCAACTCCCCATGGACAGAAAAGTGGTCAAAGAAAATGAGAACCACACAATTTTTCTTCAACCGAGCGATCTTTCTGCTGGTTTTGCTCGGGTGTGCAACCAGGGGATTAATCCTTAATTCCTGCAGACTCCAGGATAATCCTGGAGGGTTGGCATCTCTATCATGGCTTGGCGCCGATGCCCTGAGACCTCCCACTTCCAACCACACACGGCACAACTCACAGCAGTGGCACTAGTCACACTGGCACCAGTCATGATAAAAACCATTGGCAGAGGCTGGGGTGGAAAGTTGAGTGATCGATGGGCTGTGCGTATCACTGCAAACAAATTGGAGCCAAATGTTTCCCAGTTTTATAAGTTTCCTCAAGAGTTTGCACAATTCTCTTAAACTGCTTAATGTTTACTGGAATCCCTTTCATCCATTTCCAGCTCCCTGCTATTCCCTGTGACGCTGCTGCTCCGTGCTGACATTTTGAGTACAATTAACCATGTCCAAAATGGTCAAATGAGACTTCTGGTGACACGGTGGCACAGTGGTTAGCACTGCTGCCTCATAGTGCTAGGGACCCGGGTTCGATTCCCGGCTTGGATCAGTGTCTGTGTGGAGTTTGCACATTCTCCCCGTGTCTGTGTGGGTTTTCTCCGGGTGTTCCAGTTTTCTCCCACAGTCTGAAAGACGTGCTGGTTAGATGCATTGACCCGAACAAGCGCTGGAGTGTGGCGACTAGGGGAATTTCACGGTAACTTCATTGCAGTGTTAATGTAAGCCAATTTGTGACACTAATAAATAAACTTTTAACTTTGATTCCTGCAGAGAAGAGAAGGGATTTATGTTCCTTAAAAAGACTTGAGCGGGGGTTCTCCAACCTCACCCACGGCTGGGTTTCTCCGTTCCCGCTGCGGTGAATGGAGATTTGGCTGAGCGCCAAACTCTCCCACCTCGCTGGCGGCGTTGGTACGAGACTGGAGAATTCTGGGCCTTGAGGAGCAACAGCAACCAAAACTGCTGGGGAGTTATTTCTTTCTCTCTTATTTGAAGGGCTGGGGTTTTCCGGCTGCGCGGTGTAACGAATGGGAAATCGTGACTAACCACGATAACCGTGGGCGGCACGGTAGCACAGTGGTTGGCACTGCTGCCTCCCAGCTCCAGGGACCTGGGTTCAATTCCCGGCTTGGGTCGCTGTCTGTGTGGAGTTTGCCCATTCTCCTCGTGTCTGCGTGGGTTTCCTCCCACAGTCCAAAGATGTGCGGGTTAGGTGGATTGGCCATGCTAAGTTGCTCCTTAGTGTCCCAGGATGTGTAGGTTGGCGGGATTAGCGGGGTAAATATGTGGGGTTACGGGGATAGGGCCTGGGTGGGATTGTTGTTGGTGCAGACTCGATGGGCCGAATGGCCTCCTTCTGCACTGTAGGTTATCTATGATTCAATGATTGACAGCGGCTGGACCAGAAGATCTCACCGCTGGCCAGAGAATCCCGCCCTCTGTTTCCACCGTGGGTGGAATTCTCCCATCCCACCACGGGGAGGTTGATGGCGGGTGGCAGCGGAGAATCGGGCAGGAACCAAAAAGTCAGAAACTCACCAGCGTGAAGTAGCCTTGCAATTCTCCCAAAGGCGGGTCACGCCATTGGTAATGAGTGGGTGGGCACAAAGCAGCCCCCAATTCATCAGAGACTTTGAGGTGTGTGCAGCAAAGCTTTCTGCTCACAGTGCTACACTGCCTCTCCAACACTCTGCTGGAGAGTCCTGGTCCTGCTGGACCCACAGACCCTCCTGTGTCACTGTCTCGGGTCAATACTGTGCCTGGGGTTGGGCACAGGTTCCCCACCCCCCCCCCCCCCGCCACCACCCACACCCCCGCCACCACCCACACCCCCGCAATATTCCACACCAGTGTCTATCTGGACAGCGCTGTGCAGTGGCACTCCAGCAGCCACCGCAACAAAGGTCCAAAGTTCGACCAGAGGCAGAGTGTGAGATGAGTGAGTGGGGGTGGGGGTGATGACCTGATGAAGACGGGGGGGTGGCGGGTGGGGGGGGGAGCAATGTGGAAGGAAGGCTGTGCAAGGCAGGGGTGAGGGTGAGGGCTCACAGTGGCAGGCAGAGGGGAAAGGAGGTGGATGAAGAAGATGGCAGAGTGAAGACTGAGTGGAGAGAAGCTGGATCCCGTCAATGCTGCATGAAACTAGGGGGCCAAAGGGATACCTCACTGTTCAGTGGAAGAGGTGGATGAAGACTCCAGGGTGGATGTCCGAGTGAGGCATGGTGATGGGCTCGGGGAAGAGGATGATCGAATCGAGGAACAGACTTCCTCTTGAGGCTGCTGGCCTTTTCCCTCAGGGTTGCTGACATCCTGCATGGTCTGGAACAGACAGCCTGGCTGGAGAGAGTGAGATGAGTGTGCTGGACTGGTGTTTAAATATGACGCCAGGACCTGCCAACCCACCAGCTGAGTTTCCAAGGGCAGAATCTGGTGCGGGATCCCGCCATTGTGGGTCGCTGGGCGTAACGACTTTAATCAGGCAATTGAGGTGGGCCTGTTAGAATCTGAACTCCTGGATTAAGGGCCAAATTGATGGGCCAATCAGGGAGCCTCTTGCTTTGTACCTAACCAGGAGTGTCAGTTCCTCTGGCACTCCGAGTGTAGGCTGCTAACTGAAAGCACTCTGGATGCTGTTGACAGACTTGTAAATAAAGGGATTTTGGTGAAGGGATTTCTACCTCTGAGGACTTATTACAGCAGGACAGGCACTGCTGGAGCCACCAGCTACCGCACACTGGAGCAATCCGACTCGGGAAGATTTGTTTTCCTCGGGTGTGGGGCACTGTCATGAAATGGCCACAAGAGGTCAGCGTTTATTCAATTAAGAAAAAGCCTTTAAATCCACACGATAAAGACAGGGATTGTTTATAGTTATCACAATCTCAGGACATCCCTAAATCACTGACATTACCTCAGCAAACACCAGTTAATCTCTGCACAAAATGTCATGGAAACAGAAAAGTTGAAACAGAAATTGGTGGGAATATCCTTAGTTTGTCACTGATGTCGATAATGGATGAATGTCTCCTGAAAAAGCCATCGCAGCTCCCCACATAAATTCACAGAGCGTCGGGGGGGTGTTTTCTTTCTATCAAGATAGGCAGACAGGCATTGCATCTGAAAAACAGCACCTCTGACAATGTGGCAACCCCTCAGTACTGCGCTGACAATTACAGCCTATGTTTTCCTGGCACAAGATCAGTGATCTGCATCTTAAATCCTACCCTCTAGCGCTCCGATCTCGCTCATGATATCCTGTAATATCCCATTAGGAAGCAGAGCAGCGAGGGCGGCAGCTCATGGTAACAGTGACGGTGAGGCACACGTACTGATCCTAGGAATCCTTTGACATTTGGTCAGATGGGACAGTTCAACAAAGTGGCATCTTTAACCATGGCCTGCCCGTTTGGGATAGCGGGAAAGGACTTCTCCTGATTTTAGGGTTGTGTTTTAATAACCCTGTGTCTATAAAACAAATGAAAATCGATGCATTGTTAGAATGAAACCCAATTCTTATCTGATTATTGTTGGGAAGTTTAATATTAACCATCTCAAGTCATCATAAATCTTACGGCAATGTGCGGAATGGCTTTGCACATTTTTGCTTCCTTTTTTAAACTGCATTTTAAAGAACTTTGTACTATAAATAAGATGTTACCGTACATCAGCATCTGTGGGCCTGTAACCATAGAATCCCTACGGTGTAGAAGGAAGCCATTCAGCCCATCGAGTCTGCGCCAACTCTCCAACAGGGCATCTTACTCAGGCCCCTAGCCGACCCTATTTCTGTAATCCTGTGCATTTAGCATGGCCAATCCGTCTAACCTGCACAGCTTTGGACTGTGGGAGGAAACCGGAGCACACAGAGGAAACCCACGCAGACACGGGGAGAACGTGCAAACTCCACACAGACAGTGACCCAAGCCGGGAATTGAACCCGGGTCCCAGGCGCTGTGAGGCAGCAGTGCTAACCACTGTGCCATCATAAATTTCAGAATGGTTCATTGGAGCCAATGTTTTGGGGTTAGAGGTCATGACCCATACCAAGGCCGGGTGTTTTGTGATGTGTCCCATTGGTTAGACGTTTCCCCTGTAAAACGTTGGGCATGTGAGCTGATAACGACACAGAGTGGGCGAGGCCTAACACCAATCTGTAACCAATCAGATTTGAAGTTTGAGATAGAAACAGAGAATGATGGGAAGAGAATCAGGTTAATTTGAGTCAAATCCAATACAGGAAGACTGAAACCTCCAACCTCGCCCGTGGCTGGGATTTTCCAGCCTCGCCCGCGGCCGGGATTCTCCAGCCTCGCCTGTGGCCGGGATTCTCCAGCCTCGCCCGCAGCCGGGATTCTCCAGCCTCACCCACGGCTGGGATTCTCCAGCCTCACCCGTGGCTGGGATTCTTCGATCCCGCGGCCGGGATTCTCCAGCCTCGCCTGCGGCCGGGATTCTCCAGCCTCGTCCGCGGCCGGGATTCTTTGATCCCGTGGCTGGGATTCTCCAGCCTTGCCTGTGGCCGGGATTCTCCAGCCTCGCTCGCAGCCGGGATTCTTCGATCCCGTGGCCGGGATTCTCCAGCCTCGCTCGCGGCCGGGATTCTTCGATCCCGCGGCTGGGATTCTCCAGCCTCGCCCGCGGCCAGGATTTTCCAGCCTCGCCCGCAGCCGGGGATTCTCCAGCTTTGCCCACGGCTGGGATTCTTCGATTCCGTGGCCAGGATTCTCCAGCCTCGCCCGTAGCCGGGATTCTTCCATTCCGCGGCTGGGATTCTCCAGCCTCGCCCGCGGCTGGGATTCTCCAGCCTCGCCCGTGGCTGGGATTCTTCAATTCCATGGCCAGGATTCTCCAGCCTCGCCCGCGGCTGGGATGAAGTCTTGGTTGAGCACAAAATTCTCTGTTCTTGCGGGTAGCTGTGCAGGAACGGATGAGATCGGAGAATCGCGCCCAGATGGGGAGAAAGAAATATGGGACTCAGCAGAAAAGGACAGGAAAGTAAAAGGTAAAAAATAATAATTAAAGAATCTCTAACAACAATACACTACCTGCAGGAATAACACTCTTCCCTATTTAAATTGTTTATATTCTGGGCCCGTGAGATTAGGTGACTTTACAGAAATATAAACCTTCTGTTTAAATACATATTTCTTCATTATTTCATGGAATATGGGCATCACTGGCACAGCAAACACTTGTTGCCCATCCCTAATTGTCCTTGACAACTGAGTAGACCGCTAGGCCATTTCAGAGGGCAGTTAAGAGTTGACCATGTTATTGTGACTCTGGAGTCACATGTAGGCCAGACCGGGTAAGGACGGCAGATTTCCTTGGCTAAAGCACATGGGTGAATCAGATGGGTTTTTACAACAATTGATGATAGTTTTCTGGTCACTGAGATTAGCCTTCCAATCCCAGATTTTTATAAATTGATTGAATTTAAGTTCCTCCAGCTGCTGTAACCCATAACCCCAGCACCCAGATATGAAGCAGATTACTGCGGATGCAGGAATCTGAAACAAAAACCATCTCTGTCTCACTAAGGTACTCATTAAAACAATGTTACTCAACCAAGGTATTCCTCAGAACCCAAGGATTCCATGAGCATCCCTAAAGGGTTTCACTCCAATCTCAGGCCATTTGAAAACTGTGCCAAATTTTTAAAGATATATTCTTACATTTAATGAAAAATAACCATTAACCTTTTTTTTTTGCTATTTCATTCATTCGTTCCATAGTGTTTTAAGTTGTTCACATTCTGTTTTATAATATAAAGTTTATTTATTACTCACAAGTATGCTTACGTTAACACTGCAATGAAGTTACTGTGAAAATCCCCTAGTCGCCACACTGCAGTGCCTGTTCGGGTACACAGAGGGAGAATTTAACATGGCCAATGCACCTAACCAGCACGTCTTTTGGACTGTGGGAGGAAACCAGAGCCGGAGGAAACCCACGCAGGCATGGGGAGAATGTGCAGACTCCACACAGACAGTGACCCAAGCCCGGAATTGAACCCAGATCCCTGGCACTGTGAAGCAGCAGTGCTAACCACTGTGCCACCATGCCAGCTTAAATCCAGTGTGAGGGGGGGAGGCTGAGAGGGTTGGGATTTCACCGAATAGTAAGGGCAGGTTGTTTTTAGTTAGGGTATCATGATCGGCACAGGGTTGGAGGGCCGAAGGGCCTGTTCCTGTGCTGTACTTTTCTTTGTTCTTTGTTCTTTGATTTTCACAGTGCCCAGGCTGGGGTGGTCCATACCCGCCTGTGGAGGGTTCTGCCACGGGTGGAACTGGAGAACTTGGTGACCCAGGTAAACGCCCTTTGGCTTTCAACGGGAATGGGAGGGACAAGAATATTCTGGCTCTAATTTCATCCATCTGGTTCACTCATGACCTCTAGGGAAGGAAATCTGCCATCCTTACCTGGCCTGGCCCTACATTGACTCCAGATCCACAGCAATGTGGGTGACTCTCAATTGCCCTCTGAAATGGCTGAGCAAGCCACTCACTTCAAGGGCAATTAGGGATGGGCAGTAAGTTCTGGCCTTATCAGTAACAGCTACATCTCATGAAACAATAAATTTTAAAAATACTCCTTATATTGGTCCGTGTAAGCCTTTATGCTCCTTTTGATTTGATTTGATTCGGTTTTTTATTGTCACATGTATTAGTAGTATACAGTGAAAAGTATTGTTTCTTGCGTGCTATACAGACAAAGCATATCGTTCATAGAGAAGGAAAGGAGAGAGTGCAGAATGTAGTGTTACAGTCATAGCTAGGGTGTAGAGAAAGATCAACTTAATACAAGGTAGGTCCATTCAAAAGTCTGACAGCAGCAGAGAAGAAGCTGTTCCTGAGTTGGTTGGTACGAGACCTCAGACTTTTGTATTGTTTTCCCGACGGAAGAAGGTGGAAGAGAGAATGTCTGGATTGCGTGGGGCCATTAATTATGCTGACTGCTTTGCCGAGGCAGTGGGAAGTGTAGACAGAATCAATGGATGGGAGGCTGGTTTGCGTGATGGACTGGGCTTCATTCACGACCCTTTGTAACTTCTTGCAGTCTTGGACAGAGCAGGAGCCATACCAGACTGTGATATAAGCAGAAAGAACGCTTTCTATGGTGCATTTGTAAAAGTTCATGAGAGTCGTAGCGGACATGCTGAATTGAAGCACATTGGGATGTTTCATTGTGTCAAAGGTTGTATGTTCTTGTTGAGATAGGGAAGACTAAGACCAGGAAACAACTTCAGACTGAGAATTTTCCATTATTCCCTCTAATTTTTTCCCCCGATCCCACCTATCTTAGTAAGAGGAATAAATGCTGGTAGACCCTAGGGGGTGACTAGATTTTTACTGAACCTCCAGCTCCTGCAGTGAGGGTGTTGGCACGGGCAGGTGGAGGATAGGTTACTTTTAGCCCCTTATAGAAGATTTTTTAAAATCCAATTCAATCAAATCAAGTCCAATTTAGAGTCTCAACAAGTTGAGACATTCCTGATCCAAGCCGACAAGACCAGGGCTCTCACCTCCTGTCTTGGGCTTGATCTACATGATCCAAGCTGATTGGAGTAGGCATTGCACCTCCTCCAAGGCTTGATCTCATTTGCACCTTAGCCAAAAGGCCAAGATGCCGCTTTTAAAAATTGCTTCAAATGAAGCTAAAATGTAACCTAATGACTTCAACCAAGCACAGCATGTCGATACTACACTTGATCTTAGCCAAAAGGCCGAGAAGATTATTTTTATAGCTGTGGTGAACCATCGTTGGTTCCCACTGGATAGCACTGGGCCAGGGCTGGCCAGCACTATGGGAATATATATAGGTTACTGTGGGATTGTACTAATGTTGTTGTTGGGCTAGGGTGGGATTGATACACCTGTGGTTGTTACTGTTGTGGCACATCCCAGTCGGGCTCCGCCTCCTGGGAGAGGTATAAGACCCCCTGCTCGGACGGGACCCCTTCAGTCTGGGATAGTGTGTTAAAGTTCTGATAGTTCCATTGTTAGTTAATAAAAGCCTTCTTTTACCGAAGCTTTGAGCCTCGTGTCCAATTGATGCGCATCAATTTTATTAACTAACATTAAACTCTCGACGGAAGAAAAAAAGAAAGGAGAGTATGGAGCAAATCCTTAAGCCAGAACGTCTGACACTAGATCCACGTGCGGTGGGCGCTTCTAACACCTTCGACCACTGGCTGAAGTGTTTTGAAGACTACCTGGCAGCCTCCGCAGCGGTCACCACAGATGATGACAGACTCCGGGTCCTCCATGCGAGGGTAAGCGACACAGTCTACCTCGCGATCCGTGCGGCCACCACTTACCCGAGGGCCCTCGACCTTCTAAAAAAGCGCTATACGAAACCTCCTAACGAGATCCACGCTCGTTACCTCCTCGCTACACGACGTCGGCAGTCGGGCGAAACCATGGAGGATTACGCCACTGAGCTCTTGCAGCTAGCCAGGGGCTGTGACTGCAAAGCTGTGTCGGCTGAGCAGAGCATGTACGACCTCGCCCGAGATGCGTTTGTGGCCGGGGTCGGGTCTTCATACATCCGTCTCAAGCTGCTAGAAAAGGGGAATCTCAACCTGACCCAAGCCATGGAATTAGCTGAAATGCCTGAGGCGGCTTCGAAGAGCTTGGTCCTGTATCCGGAGGACCACGTGGAGATAACATGGCAGGAGCAGTCGCAAATCCCTCCTCGCCCCTCGGGCTTGAAGTGCAGTGTTATGGCGTGCTCCCATGTGGACCAGACGACGGCTGCAGCCCCATGCGGCCCGCGGTGCTACTTCTGCGGAGGAGCCAAACATACCCGACAAAAGTGTCCCGCTAAAGCGGTAGTCTGTACCGCATGCGGTAAAAAGGGGCATTATACGAAGGTGTGCAGATCGAAGCCCAGGAACGGCAGTGCGGCCTGTGACCCTTCGGAACGGGGATCATCACCATCGTCGTCGAAGTACTCACGGGGTTCGTCTACGTGCGAGTCCAGGACGACGCCATTGCGGTCGACGGAGTCGGAGGAGGATGACCACCAGGGGTCGCTACGTTTGGCGCCCTCACCCATGTGCGATTCATGGGGGCGGCCATTTTGGTCGACGATGACCATGAGCGACCAGCAGGGGTCCTCAGCATCGACCTCAGCTGCCTGCAGTGACGTTCACGGACCAACGGTGGCGTCGATCACCCTGGACCAGGCTAAGCCTCACAGGCTTGATTGTTCGATGATGGATATACAGGTAAATGATCATGCAATTTATTGTCTGTTTGACAGCGGGAGCACTGAGAGCTTTATCCACCCTGACACGGTGAAGAGGTGTGGACTCCAGATTCAACCTGCCAAACAGACAATCTCTATGGCATCAAGGTCCCGGTCTGTCGCTGCGCTAGGACGTTGTGTGGTAACTTTGAAAGTGCAAGGCACAATTTACGAGCGTTTCAAGCTCCTTGTGTTGCCGCATCTTTGCGCACCAATTCTCCTCGGACTAAACTTCATGGTCCACATGAAGAGTGTGATCCTACAGTACGGTGGGCCACTCCCTTCTCTGACAGTGGGAGAACAGCTGCAGTCTCCAAATTGTCCAAAGCGCCCCGCCTGCAATCTTTCTACGTTAAAGATCACCACACCCTCTTTATTTCAGAATCTGGTACCAGGCTGCAAGCCCATCGCTACTAAAAGTAGGCGTTACAGCACTGAGGATCGGATCTTCATCAGATCTGAGGTTCAGCGACTCCTCAAAGAAGGGATCATACAGCCCAGTGTTAGTCCGTGGAGAGCACAGGTTGTGGTGGTCAAGAGCGGGAACAAACCCCGGATGGTCACTGATTACAGTCAGACCATTAACCGATATACGCAGCTGGATGCGTATCCTCTCCCGCGCATATCTGATATGGTCAATCAGATTGCGCAGTACCGGGTGTTCTCCACCATAGACCTTAAGTCCGCCTACCACCAACTCCCCATTCGCCCAGAGGACCGACAATACATGGCCTTTGAGGCGGATGGTCGTCTGTATCATTTCCTTAGGGTTCCATTTGGTGTCACCAATGGGGTCTCGGTCTTCCAGCGTGCTATGGACCGAATGGTGGACCAGAACGGGCTGCGGGCTACCTTCCCGTACCTGGATAATGTCACCATCTGCGGCCGTGATCAGCAGGACCATGACACAAATCTCCAGAACTTCTTACGCACTGCACCTCGCCTGAATTTGACCTACAACAGGGAGAAGTGTGTATTCCGTACGCGCCGGTTAGCCATCCTGGGATACGTGGTGGAAAACGGGGTCATTGGCCCTGATCCAGACCGTATGCGCCCCCTTTCTGAACTTCCCTTGCCCGCTAGCGCAAAAGCACTGAGAAGATGCCTAGGCTTCTTCTCCTATTATGCGCAGTGGGTCCCCAACTACGCGGACAAAGCCCGTCCGCTTATTAAGTCCACAACTTTTCCACTCACGCCAGAGGCCCAATTGGCCTTCAAGGAATTGAAACACGACATCGCGAAAGCCACGATGCACGCGGTAGATGAATCCATCCCTTTTCAGGTGGGAAGCGATGCATCTGATTTCGCCCTGGCCGCCACACTTAACCAGGCGGGCAGGCCCGTCGCGTTTTTTTCCCGCACCCTCCAAGGCCCCGAAATTCGGCATTCGGCGGTGGAGAAGGAGGCCCAGGCCATTGTGGAGGCCGTCAGACACTGGCGCCATTACCTGGCGGGAAAGCGGTTCACCCTGATCACGGACCAGCGGTCCGTGGCGTTCATGTTCAACAACACGCAGAGGGGCAAGATCAAGAATGACAAGATCTTGCGGTGGAGAATTGAACTCTCCACCTATAACTACGATATCATGTATCGTCCAGGGAAACTCAATGAGCCCTCAGATGCCCTTTCGCGCGGAACATGCGCTACTACGCAGGAGGATCGCTTGAACGCCCTCCATAATGACCTGTGCCATCCTGGGGTCACTCGGCTCTACCACTTTGTCAAAGCCCGCAACCTGCCTTACTCGGTGGAGGACGTCAGGTCGGTGACAAGGAGCTGTCGGATTTGCGCGGAATGCAAACCGCACTTTTACCGACCTGACCGGGCACATTTGGTCAAGGCCACTCGCCCCTTCGAGAGGCTGAGTGTTGATTTTAAGGGCCCCCTTCCCTCAACAGATCGGAACGTGTACTTTCTGAACATAATTGATGAGTACTCCCGGTTCCCATTTGTTGTCCCCTGCCATCGGCTGCCACGGTGATCAAGGCATTCCGTGATCTTTTTACCCTGTTCGGGTACCCCAGCTATATCCATAGCGACAGGGGCTCATCGTTTATGAGCAATGACTTGAGGCAATTCCTGCTCTCATACGGGATTGCCTCGAGTAGGACCACGAGTTACAACCCTAGGGGTAATGGACAGGTGGAACGAGAGAATGCTACAGTCTGGAAGGCTGTCCTATTGGCGCTGAAGTCCAGAGGCCTTCCAGTCTCCCGTTGGCAGGAGGTCCTCCCTGATGCGCTTCACTCCATTCGCTCCCTCCTGTGTACGGCAACCAATGCTACTCCCCACGAGAGGATGTTCTCATTCCCTCGGAAGTCGTCCTCGGGGATATCTTTACCAGCCTGGTTGACGTACCCAGGACCCGTCCTCCTGCGGCGACATGTAAGGGCCCGCAAGTCCGACCCCTTGGTCGAACAGGTCCACCTCCTCCACGCCAACCCTCAGTATGCCTATGTGGCATATCCTGACGGGTGAGAGGACACAGTCTCGATCCGAGACCTGGCGCCCGCAGGGGACGTAGCAACTCCTGTCGCTCCCATACCCCCAGTGACGAATCCCTTATCCCTTATTTCTCCCCCGGACGTGGCGCGGACAGCACCGGGACCAGTGCTTAACAGTTTTACTCCAATGCACAGCTTGCCTGAGCCCCGAAGATCGTCGCCACCGCAGAATGTACCGGGATCCCCTGCACTACCGTTTCATCAGGGTCAACCGGCCTGTGAGTCCATGGGAGAACAGCTGGACGCCATTTTGGGGAGAACGCCACCGCAAGTGCCTACTCCGGTGTCACCGCCGGTATTGAGGAGGTCACAACGACGGTGCGGTCCTCCAGACCGTCTGAACTTATAATCTGTTGACATTTTAGTCTGTTTTCGTACCCCGCCGGCCTTTGTTCTCAAAGGAGGGGTGAATGTGGTGAACCATCGTTGGTTCCCACTGGATAGTACTGGGCCAGGGCTGGCCAGCACTATGGGAATGTATATAGGTTACTGTGGGATTGTACTAATGTTGTTGTTGGGCTAGGGTGGGATTGATACACCTGTGGTTGTTACTGTTGTGGCACATCCCAGTCGGGCTCCGCCTCCTGGGCGAGGTATAAGACCCCCTGCTTGGACGGGACCCCTTCAGTCTGGGATAGTGTGTTAAAGTTCTGATCGTTCCATTGTTAGTTAATAAAAGCCTTCTTTTACCGAAGCTTTGAGCCTCGTGTCCAATTGATGCACATCAATAGCTGAGCTTAAACAGTAACTATAATCAGGCTATTCGAGAGGGGGAGCCATCATGACTAAGTCTGATCCTATCACATACTCCTGCACTGTGGGGCTGTGGTGTAATTTTTTAACAGTGGAAAGTTTAACAACACCAGGTTAAAGTCCAACAGGTTTATTTGGTAGCAAAAGCCACACAAGCTTTCGGAGCCCCAAGCCCCTTCTTCAGGTGAGTGGGAATTCTGTTCACAAACAGGGCATATAAAGACACAGACTCAATTTACATGAATAATGGTTGGAATGCGAATACTTACAGCCAATCAAGTCTTTAAGATACAAACAATGTGGGTGGAGAGAGCATCAAGACAGGCTAAAAAGATGTGTATTGTCTCCAGACAGGACAGCCAGTGAAACTCTGCAGGTCCAGGCAGGCTGTGGGGGTTACAAATAGTGTGACATGAACCCAATATCCCGGTTGAGGCCGTCCTTGTGTGTGCGGAACTTGGCCATCAGTTTCTGCTCAGCGACTCTGCGCCGTCGGAAGGGAAGAGAACAGTCTTGCCTGGTGATTGTCAAGCTGGTGTAGAGTGCTGAGACATCCATTGTGACGAGGAGTGCTCCTGGTTCAACTGCTCCATGTGTGCTGAGTTTCTGTAGGAGGTCCGTAGTGTCGAGACAAAAGCTGGGGGTTCTTTGTACAATGGGTTTCAGGATGCCCTCGACATAGCCGGAGAGGTTCTCCCACAGGGTCCCATTGCCCGATACAATGGGATGGCCGGGTGTGTTTACCTTGTGTATCTTCGGGAGGCAGTAGAGATCTCCAACGCGTGGAGTACTTGGGATGAGAGCACGGAGGGTGCTCTGAAGGTCAAAGGCATGGTATATTGGGGAAACTATGCAGACGCTGCAACAACGGATGAATGAACACCGCTCGACCATCACCAGGCAAGACTGTTCTCTTCCTGTTGGGGAGCACTTCAGCGGTCACGGGCATTCGGCCTCTGATATTCGGGTAAGCGTTCTCCAAGGCGGCTTTCGCGACACACGACGGCGCAGAGTCGCTGAGCAGAAACTGATAGCCAAGTTCCGCACACACGAGGACGGCCTCAACCGGAATATTGGGTTCATGTCACACTATTTGTAACCCCCACAGCTTGCCTGGACCTGCAGAGTTTCACTGGCTGTCTTGTCTGGAGACAATACACATCTTTTTAGCCTGTCTTGATGCTCTCTCCATTCACGTTGTTTGTATCTTAAAGACTTGATTAGTTGTAAGTATTCGCATTCCAACCATTATTCATGTAAATTGAGTTTGTGTCTTTATATGCCCTGTTTGTGAACAGAATTCCCACTCACCTGAAGAAGGGGCTTGGAGCTCCGAAAGCTTGTGTGGCTTTTGCTACCAAATAAACCTGTTGGACTTTAACCTGGTGTTGTTAAACTTCTTACTGTGTTTACCCCAGTCCAACGCCGGTATCTCCACATCGTAAGTTTTTAAAGCAGGAGGCCTGGTTAATTGTTGGCCGAGGAGATAATTGGCACAGATAAATACTGAGATGAGGAGGAATTTCTTCAGCCAGAGGGTGGTGAATTTATGGAATTCATTGCCATTAAAATGCTGTGGATGCCAGGTCAGAGTGGCAAGGGGATCAAAGGTTACAGGGAAAAGGCAGGAGAATGGGGTTGAGAAACATATTAGCCGTGATCAAATGGTGGAGCAGACTCGATGGGCCCAAGTGGCCTAACTCTGTTCCGATATCTTATGGTCTTATGGTCTAAATGCAATAGGTACAATGACTTAACAAACCCACCAGGGGGTGCAGTTGAGCT
This sequence comes from Mustelus asterias, assembly GCF_964213995.1. Lineage (NCBI taxonomy): Eukaryota > Metazoa > Chordata > Chondrichthyes > Carcharhiniformes > Triakidae > Mustelus > Mustelus asterias. Next base: position 79,342,972 of record NC_135811.1, on the reverse strand, counting down.
TTAAGGGGTGACATCCCAAGGTTCAAACTCAGTAAACAGGGGATGGGGCTGAATTCTCCCATTTTCAGACAAAGTCCCATTGCGGGGGCGGGGGCGGGGGGGCGCGGGGGCGGGACGGGGGGGCCAGAGGGCGGGGGGGGGGCCGGGGGGGTGGGGGGGGGCTGGGGGCAGGGGGGGCCGGTGCGGGGGGGGGGGAGGCAGAATGTGGAGCATTTCCCACTGTGGAGGCTGGCAGGAAAACACGCCAAACCCTCCATCCCTGACCTCATTAACTCTGCAGCGGGGTATTTTAGCTATTTTCAATGGTCGTACAGGCCTGAATGACGTGTAGACTGCCTTCCTGTCCGAGCGCCATATTGAAGAAAGAGGTGGACCTCCTGAGAACTAAGATGGATCCAGGAATATTCGGAGGCTGGAAGATGGACACCCTCTCACCCAACCCTTCCCCTCGCCCACTCCAGGACACCTAACCGGGAAGACCCACCTGCAGATGCTCCCTCACCCACTGCTGTGGTGTTCCGGGGTCCAGGGTCACTGGTAGCCTCCCATCCTGAACTCCGGAATCAGCCCCAGGCATTGTTCAGGTGAATCCCTGCACGTCACATTGTTCCAGACGTGTTTCACACTGGCGGGATTTTCCTGCCGCATTACGGAGAATCCGGCGTGGAGGATCAGGACTTCCATTAACGGGATGCAGGCGGGGTTTCTCCGACCTGTCATGGTGGGCAGCAGCTGTAAATTCACGCCAGCATGAAAATAATTTCTGAGCCTCCCGCAACACACCCCTCCCCCCGCCCCCCCCGCCACCCCCCCTCCCCCCCGCCACCCCCCTCCTCTCCCCCCCGCCACCCCCCTCCTCTCCCACCAGCCCCGCAACACCTTTACACCTCCAATCGAACCATCAGCGAGGGCTTGGGAGAATTCAGCCCCGGAACTTTAGAGCAGAGGCTGAGGTGATTGATTCCTCTTCCTGTTCTTCAGTCAGTTGATGAGAAGGTGCAAGACATGTGAAACAGGGTGCACAAATATACAAAACACACAATATCCGCCCAATTTCAGATGGGAGAGCCTGGGGTGAAATTTGAGCCAGGCAATGGGGGTTTCGCCCATTGGAGAGTAGACAAGACCCCCACGCCGTCTCCTAGGGGGAAGGAGCTGCCCACACTGCTGCCCTTGGTGCCACTCAGGCACTCAGGTGGCCAGCAGGGGGCTTCCCCCCCCCCCCCCCCCCCCCCGCCCCCTGGACAGATCGAGGACCCCAGGGCACGAATCCCATTACAACGAGAGCTGTCGACCAATCAGAGGCCAGCAGCTGCTCAATGCCACCAGTGGGTGGCGGGGTGGGGGGGGGGGTTGGGGGGGTGGGGGGAGGAGGTGGGGGAGACGGGGGCGGTGGTAGCTGCCAACAACAAATCTACCAGAAGCCTAGGATTAGTGAGGGACCCAAGGACCCAGGCCATGGGTGAGTGAGAGTGGGATGGGGGGGAAATCACAGAGAGGGGGCAGAGGTTGAAAAGAAAGAAGTGGGGAGCTGGTTCTCAATGCTTCCCCCTCCGTCCCTCCTCCCCACCCCACTCCCAGACCCCACCACTCCCACCCCCTGCCTCACCAGTCCTGATGCCAGGCCCCTCGATCGGCCGCTGAGTGCCTGTCCATGGCCCATAGAAGGAACCCCCAATCGGCCAGCGGGGTGAGACAGCCACCACGAGCCTTCCTGTCCGGACTTAATCGGAGCAGAGACAGCCTCTCCCCGAATTAAATGCCCCCACCCCGACAACCCTCCCGACCACCGCCCCCTCCCCCCGCACCCCCCCCCCCTGCACCCACCGCCACCCCCCCCCCCCCAACCGGAGAAGGGAATTCAATTCCTTGATTTGTCTGAAATGTCTGCAGATTTTTAAATAGTTTTGCCTTGATTAAAATCGAGTTTCAGTCTTCAATCAAGGTAAAAGTGGAGATTGATTGCGATGAGGTTTGCAGTTAGTCTGGTGTCAGGAAATGACTTGTTGATGTCACTCCCTGGGAGAAGAGCAGCAACAAACTCCAACATTTAAATGTTTACACACTGAGGTGTAAAAATCAGTCCCCACACTCAGCGTGGAGCAACGCTTGGTTCTCAGGGTGGAGAGTGTGAGGCTGCGGCACGGTGGTACAGTGGTTAGCACTGCTGCCTCACAGCGCCAGGGACCCAGGTTCGATCCCCGGCTTGGGTCACTGTCGGTGCGGAGTCTGCACGTTCTCCCCGTGTCTGCGTGGGGTTCCTCCGGATGCTCCGGTTTCCTCCCACAGTCCAAAGATGTGTGGGTTAGATGCATTGGCCATGCTAAATTCTCCCTCAGTGTACCCGAACAGGCGCCGGAGTGTGGTGACTATAGGATTTGCACAGTAATTTCATTGCAGTGTTAATGTAAACCTACTTGTGACACTAAATAAATTTTAAATATCCAGAGCTGTGTGCAGGGTTTAAAATGGCTTTGCCCAGACTGAGGGGAGCACAGTGGTCACACTCCTCACTGTAACTGCTGCTCTTGTGTGTTACCACAAGGATGTTGATGCATTGGAAAGGGTGCAGAAGAGATTTACCAGGATGTTGCCTGGTTTGGTGAGTATGGACTATGAAGAAAGGTTGATCAAACTTGGATTGTTTTAATTGGAGCGTCGAAGGATGAGGGGGGACCTGATAGAGGTTTACATTATTAAGGCAGGCTTGGATAGAGTGGATAGTCAGAGAGTCCTTTTCCCAGGATCGAAGGGTCAATTATTTGGGGGCAAAGGTTGAAACTGAGAGGGGGAAAGTTTAAAAGAGATGTAAGGGGCAAGTTTTTCACACAGAGGGTGGTGAATCAATGAAGAGACAAAGATTTCTGTCAGAGGCCCAGCAATTATATCTCTCATTTCCCTGAGCAGTCGAGGATAGATGCCATCAGGCCCTGGGGATTTGTCAGTTTTAATGTTACCTAAAAAACCTAACACTTCCTCCCTTGTAATGGAGATTCTCTCTAACGGGTCAACACCTCCCTCTGAGACACTCCCAGTCAACAAGTCCCTCTCCTTTGTGAATACCAATGCAAAGTATTCATTTAGGATCTCCCCTATCCCCTTGGGTTCTAAGCATAATTCCCCTCCTTTGTCCCTGAGAGGTCCGACTTCTTCCCTGACAACTCTTTTGTTCCTAACATATGAATGTTTGAGTCCTGTTGACCATCCGACTGTGAGACGCCGGAATAGGAGGAGGTCACTCACACCCTCCAGTCCATTCTACCATTCAACTAGACCATGGCTGATCTCTATCTCAGAATCTGCACATGCTCCGTCTCCCACCTATCCTGGAACCCAAACAAACCTCCATTAATCTCCATCCTGTCTTCACCCAAGGATATTATTAAACTAGAAAGAGTGCAGAAAAGATTTACTAGGATGCTACCGGGACTTGATGGTTTGAGTTATAAGGGGAGGCTGGATAGACTAGGACTTTTTTCCCTGGAGCATAGGAGACTATGGGATGATCTTACAGAGGTCTATAAAATAATGAGGGGCATAGATCAGTTAGATAGTCAACATCTTTTCCCAAAGATAGGGGAGTCTAAAACTAGAGGGCATAGGTTTAAGGTGAGAGGGGAGAGATGCAAAGGAGTCCAGTGGGGCAATTTTTTCAGGGTAGTAAGTGTCTGGAATGAGCTGCCAAAGGCAGGAGTAGAGGTGGGTACAATTTTGTTTTTTAAAAAGCATTTAGACAGTTACATGGGTAAGATGGGTGTAGAGGGATATGGGCCAAATGCAGGCAATTGGGACTAGCTTAGTGTTAAAAATTGGGCAGCATCGACAAATTGGGCCGAAGGGCCTGCTTGCATGTTGTAAACATCTATGACTCTATAATATTGTATATCCTGGGGATACATTTAAACTGTTGGAACTGTGCAATAGTTTATCCCTCAACCAACATCGTTTGAATAGATGACCTGGTCATTATTGCTGGTTGCGGGATCTTGCTGTGCATAAATGGGTTTGCCACATTTCCTGCATTACAACAGTGACTGAGGTTCAATAAAAGTACTTCATTGGTTCTAAAGAGTTTTGAGATGTCCTGATAGGGTGGCATGGTGGCGCAGTGGTTAGCACTGCTGCCTCACAGCGCCAGGGACCCGGGTTCAATTCCCCTCTCGGGTCACTGCCTGTGTAGAGTCTGCACATTCTCCCCATGTTTGCGTGGGTTTTCTCCGGGTGCTCCAGTTTCCTCCCACAGTCCAAAGATGTGCTGGTTAGATGGATTGGCCGTGCTAAATTGTCTTTTAGTGTTCCAAAATGTGTAGGTTAGATGGATTAGGCATGGTGAATGTGCAGGGCTAAGACGGGTGAGAGGGCCTGGGTATGACACTCTGTCAGGGAGTCGATACAGACTCGATGGGCCAAATGGCCTCCTTCTGCACTGTGGGAATTCTATGATATTGTGAAACGTGCTAGCTAAATGCAGGTCTTTTTACAAGGAACTGGCATTTGGTGCCACTGTGCTCTGAGTCTTTATTTGTCCTTGATTCTTCCAGAATTGTGGCAAATGGATTTAATTCCAATTCTCCCAATAGCTCAAGGTAAACACTCTAGCTGGTCTGACCCTGACTGTTGGACCACAATCTCCCGTTCAGTTAAAGTAAATGGAGGGGAACCACACAACAGGCTCCATGTTGATGCCGCCATTGCGTTTGGCACATGGGTACCCCGATGTTTGGCAGACCCGATCCCTGGAGTAGAATCAAAGAACTCATACAACATGAAAAGTGCCTTTACTAACAGCAAAGTATTGCTCTGACTTGGAGAGGCCACAGGGTTTATCCAGTGGAGTTTATTCATTTATCAACGTCAATTTATCAATTAGAATCTGTGGTGCGAGAGGCATGAAGAAAAGGCTGCTGTACCGACCTCACAAAGCAGCGGGAGTTTGTTGGAATATCGATAATAAACAAATGAGACTTAATGACCAGAATAAACTTGTTAAGGAGGCAAGTTCATTACTGAAGTAATTGCTATCCAGGCAAGTCGATGGTTGTATTATCCATCCCCAAACACCATCATGTTACTTAAAGATTGTGTTGCCATTTATTTAATCATTCGTGGGACATGGGCGTCGCTGGCTGCCCAGCATTTATTGCCCATCCCTAGTTGCCCTTGAACTGAGTGGCTTGCTCAGCTATTTCAGAGGGCAGTTGAGAGTCAACCACATTGCTGTGGTTCTGGAGTCACTTGTAGACCAGACCAGGTAAGGACGGCAGATTTCCTTCCCTAATGGACATTAGTGAACCAGATGGGCTTTTCCGACAATCAACAATGGTTTCATGGTCATCAGTAGATTCTTAATTCCAGATATATTTTATTGAATGCAAATTCCAACACCTGCCATGGGGGGATTCGAACGCTGTTTCAGGATTAATAGTCTAGCAATAATACCACTAGGCCATCACCTCTCCTGGCCTATTAGTCTCAATGCCCCAGGAATGAGGAGGGGAAAATCAGACAACAAAGATCACCTTCTGGAGATTATCCATTGACCCTGAAGTACACTTGAGGACAGAATCAAGCTTGGTTGAGATGCCCCCTCCCGTCAAGGTCGAACAAGCCTGGTCGCACTTCCTGTCAAGGCTTGCAAAGGGTGAAGAGTTTCCAGAAGATTCTGAGGTTCCGATGTCTGCGGAACGTCCACCCCTTGGGAGTCCACAGTTTCAGGAAACCAGAGGAGAGAGGCCATTATGATATCAGCCATGTTGAAGATGGTTATCAAGCTTAAAAGCCGGATGGGGTCAGGAACCAATTCTGCAGTTCTGCGAGGTATTTTATTAACTGGATTACACATCATTGACAGTAGAAGATTATTCTTGTAATTGCGATGTTGTTATTGTGTAGCAGCACTCCAATCTTTGTGCAGCAAGCTAGTCACTAATGCCAAGAGTTCACTAAAGTACAGCTCCTCAAACAAACATGATGCCTGGCCTGACTCCCATCTCCAGAAGGAACTTTATGATCTCCTAAACTAGAATTGACTGAATGGAATCCCAGGTGCCTTCTTCCATTTTCCTCCACCTTTCATTGGATCCAATTTGTTTTAAGTTTTCAATGGTCTGTTTCTTCACCCGCAGACAACAGGAGCACTCGCCAACATCACCAGATGTTTCTCTGAGATACGGATGGGTGTGGAGCTGATAACTGCCACCCAGGGCTCCCAGCCACAGCGGCAATGATATTGGAGGATAGTGAGAGAAATTAATGACATAAAGATGTTGCTTTTATACTCATGTTGACTTTGTAACTGACAGATCGTAGTTCTGGGGGATGGTATTTAATGAAGTCTTGCCCACCAATGAGAGCCCTGCATTGCCATCCTTGGGTAAGCACAGTAAGAAGTCTCACAACACCAGGTTAAAGTCCAACAGGTTTATTTGGAATCACGAGCTTTCGGAACACTGCTCCTTCATCAGGTGAGTGTACCACTCACCTGATGATGATTTCAAATAAACCTGTTGGACTTTAACCTGGTGTTGTGAGACTTCTTACTGTGCCCACCCCAGTCCAACGCCGGCATCTCCACTCCCTTGGGTAAGGCCTGCCATGTTAAGGCACTTAATTGGGCATCAGCGGACCTTCCCCTGGATCAAGGATCCCAGGGACAGATGTCCTGCCAGCCAAGTAGAGGCAGGCAGCTGTACTTTGCTCAGCAGCACCATCGGAGAGCTGGTGGCTGCTACTGGTAATGTACCCATCAGAGGCCCAGGATTGCCGAGGGACCCAGGACGCAGGTGGGTGATGATGGGAGGGGGGAAGTGAGGGGAGGTCGGGGGAATGGGGAAGAATATAGAACATAATATCATCAGTGTTGGGGTTCTGGCTTTATCATAGAATCATAGAGTCATAGAATCCCTACAGTGCATTCAGCCAATCGATTCCGCACCAGCAACAATCCCATCCAAGCCCCACCCCCACAACCCCACACATTTATCATGGCAAATCCCCCTAACCTATGCATCCCGGGACACTAAGAGGCAATTTAGCATAGCCAATCAACCTAACCCGCACATCTTTGGACTGTGGGAAGAACCCAGAGCACCCGGAGGAAACCCACACAGATACGGGGAGAACGTGCAAACTCCACACAGACAGTGACCCAAGCCGGGGATCGAAGCCGGGTCCCTGGAGCTGTGAGGCAGCAGTGCTAACCATTGTGCCACTGTGCCGATCTGTAACTTTTCAGATAATCTTTATATAGCATCGTCAATGTAGCCACATTTCCCAAGATGTGGATGACTAAGGTTTGACACTGAGCCACACTAGGAGACAGACAGGCTGATGCAACCAAAAGCCTGGTCAAAGACCAGTATCAGACTCAGTCTTCACACTGAGGACACCCTCCATTCTGTAGCACTACATCTGTGCCAACTGGGAGAGATTCAGAACAGACCCAGCAACACAAAACTGGGCACTTGTGAGACACTGCGGGTCATCGGCAACAGCAGAATCTTATTCAATCCCAATCTGTACCCTCATGGCCTGGAATATCCTTCATTCTATCATTACCTTCAAGCCAGGGGAAGCATTCTGCTACTGGACACAGTGCTGACCAATCCTACACGCAACAGGCAAGGCTGAGGCTGTGGCTTCCATCACTCCAGTTGTGAATGGCGGTGGACAATTAAATTTAACATATGCATCCTTAAGATTTTCAGTCCTGAAACCATCATAAACCACGGTGTGATTGAATACGGGGTTTCTGTTCTCCTTCACAACTCGAGTCTTCTGACAACTTTTTCTGCTCGTGTTTGGAATTAATTAAGCATTTAACCAGAGGAGAAGGAAATCATAGAATCTCTACAGTGCAGAAAGAGGCTATTCAGCCCATCAATCCTGCACTGACTCTCTGACAGAGCTTCTTACCCAGACCCACCCCCGCCCTATCCCAATAAGTCCACGCATTTACCCCACTAATCCCCCCAACCCACACATCTTTGAACACTAAGGGGCAATTTAGCATGGCCAATCTACGTAACCTGCACATCTTTGAACTCTAAGGGACAATTTAGCATGGCCAATCCACTTAACCTGCACATCTTTGAACACTAGGGGATAATTTAGCATGGCCAATCCATTTAATCTGCACATCTTTGAACTCTAAGGGACAATTTAGCATGGCCAATCCACTTAACCTGCACATCTTTGAACTCTAAGGGACAATTTAGCATGGCCAATCCACTTAACCTGCACATCTTTGAACACTCGGGGATAATTTAGCATGGCCAATCCACCTAACCTGCACATCTTCAGACTGTGGGAGGAAACCGGAGCACGCAGAAGAAACCCACACAGACGTAGGGAGAACGTGCAAACTCCACATAGACAGTCACCGAAGGTGGGAATCAAAGCAGGGTTCCTTCCGCTGTGAGGCAGCCATGCTAACCACTGTGCCACCGTGCCACAAATATCAATAATGGTGAAACCCAACACATCAGTGCAAAAGAGAAGGCTGAAATATTTGCAACCGTCTTCAACCAGAAGTGCCGAGTGTGTGATGCATCATCCTCAGGCCCCCAACATTACAGACGCCAGTCTTCAGCCAATTTGGTTCACTCCAAATGAGTTAAAGAAACAGCTGAAGAAACTGGATACTTCAAAGGTTTTGACAACAACTCAGCAGTATTACTGAAGACTCGTGCTCCGGAACTAGCCGCACTCCTAGTCAAGCTGTTCCGGTTCAGTTACAACATTGGCATCTACCTCAAAATTTGGAAACTTGCCCAAATATGGCTTGTCCTCAAACAGCAGGGCAAATCCAATCTGGCCAATTATCACCCCATTAGTGAACTCTCAATCATCAACAATTATGGAAAGTGTCATTGATAGTCTATCAAGCAGCATTTACTCAGGAATAACCTGCTCACCACTGCTCCAAATTCAGGTTGGGTCTCTCAGCTCCAACTGTAACTAACCCTGAATTTCCTGGTGACTAAGCATTTGTTTTTTATTTCTTACTGGAGGAATTTGGATGATGCGATGCACAGACTGTGTGATTTGCAATTCACCATCCAGATATATAAATGTTTATTCCTTGTCCTATACCATGTCCATAGACTTCACTGTCACTCTGGGGAATATATTGTGTTTGTGAAGCGCTGCTTCAAGCGCAAACTTACATCGGTTCCCCGGGGGCCAGACCTGCGCAAATCACGTCATGTTCCTCATTGATATCACTGTTCACGTGCGGTAACAGCTGGAAATGCTGTCTCCCCGATGGGAATTGGTGTGACACTGTTTAAAGTAGCGCTCCTCCCCCAACCCCAAGATATGTAACAATACTTTGCTCTGTTGTGAAACTACGCCAAGTGACTTTTCGTACTAAAGTAAGCTTCGACTCAAAGCACCAAGGTGCAAACTGGTGTCATAAAAAAAACCCCTGCAAAAATGTTCAAAAACATCTTTAAAGTATACCTTCCAGCTTCGGTTGGGGGGTCTGTTTAGCTCAGTTGACTGGATGGCTGCTTCGTGATGCAAAGCAACGCCAACAGCGCAGGTTCAATTCCCCTACCGGCTGTGGTTATTCATGAATTATAGAATAGAATCCCTACAGTACAGAAAGAGGCCATCCGGCTCATCGAGTCCACATCGACAACAATCCCACCCTATCCACGTAACCCCACATACTTACGCTGCTAATCCCCCTGAAACTAGGGTCAATTTAGCACGGCCAATCAACCTAACCCGTACATCAATGGAGTGTGGGAGGAAACCGGAGCACCCGGAGGAAACCCACGCAGACACGGGGAGAATGTGCAAACTCCACACAGACAGTGACCCGAGCCGGGAATCGAACCCATGTCCCTGGTGCTGTGAGGCAGCAGTGCTAACCACTGTGCCACCGTGCCACCCCCATCTTCTCATCCTTGCCCCTCGCCTGAGGAAAGAGCAGTTTATGGTCCTCTGGAACTGCAGCAACTTTCATTTCATCGCTTTGTGTACATTCAGAGTTGCCAATAGCAGCAAAAGATATAAACAGGGTGTAGGAATGATACTTCATTCCTGACTGTTCTCCAGTGCCTGCTGCTTGGCAGTGAGTGCGTGTGGATGTCAATTGAGGATAGGGTCAAAGTCAGACACTCCCTGTCTCAGTAAACGGATGAAGACTGAGCTGATGGTAGGTTTCCAGCTCTCAGAATTGGACTCTGAAAGTACAAACTGTCTGGTGCACTTCTGTTGATCCCTGTGGACTAAGGATCAGTGAAATTCTTTATAGTTAACTAGCAGTTCCTCAGACACTCCAGCAAAGTCTAGGAAGAAGAGAGAAGACATTAAGCTGCATAAAATATTAAATAGTGTAGTCAACGCTCAGTTCAAAGGAAAGCAGAGACTAATGCCAGAAGGTATATATTTCATTGAGAGAGGAGTATGTTTAAGGCAGATATTAGAAGAAATATTTTACTTGAAGATTAGAGTCATAGAGTTGAAGGATTTTAGGGGACACTGTGATCTCCGCCCACAATCCATGTGATTGTCCCACACAGTTTAACACTGAGAGCAGTGCTAATTGCTTTAAGGTAAGATTTCTTCCCCTGTCTTGGGAGGAAATCTCACCTTAGAACACTGCTGGACAACCAGATTTTTGATTTGATTTATTATTGTCACATGTATTGGGATATAGTATGAAGTATTGTTTCTGACGCACTATACAAACAAAGCATACTGTTCAAAGAGTACATAGGGGAGAAGGGAAGGAAATGGCCAGAAGCTCTGTCATCTCAGCAACGCCAGAAGGGAATGGTGGCCACTCCTGGGACTACAGGCAGTAAGTCTCACAACACCAGGTTAAAGTCCAACTTGGACTTGGACTTTAACCTGGTGTTGTGAGACTTCTTACTGTGTTTACCCCAGTCCAACGCCGGCATCTCCACATCATGACTACAGGCAGTCCCAGTGAAGAGGAGCCCAGACTCAGGTAAGTACGCAGAAAACAAGAAACCATAGGCCAGTTAGCTTGACGTCTCTTGGGGGGGAAGGTGTTAAAATTGAACATCAAGGAAGTTACAGCAGAGCACTCGAGTAAAAGGGAAGAGTCAGTACAGAGGGTGGTACGGTGCCACAGTGGTTAGCACTGCTGCCTCACAGCGCCAGGGACCCAGTTTCAATTCCCAGCTTGGGTCACTGTGTGTGTGTGGAGTTTGCATGTTCTCCCCCTGTCTGCGTGGGTTTCCTCCGGGTGCTCTGGTTTCCTCCCACAGTCCAAAAGACATTCTGGTTAGGTACATTGGCCATGCTAAATTTCCCCTTAGTGTCAGGGGGACTAGCTAGCGTAAATGCATGGGGTGATGGGGATAGGGCCTGGGTGGGATTGTGGTCGGTGCAGACTCGATGGGCCAAATGGCCTCCTTCTGCATTGTAGGATTTTATGAATTTTATGAAAGGGAAATCATGTTTAACAAATTTATTTATTGTTGGAGAGAAAATCCTAGTAGGTTAGAAATTTTAAATAATTAGAGATTTAAGGCACTAATCAAACCACTAAGTGAAATGGCCTCAGATCAGACTAACAATTTAACAGGGAAACTTCCTGCATAAAAGCACATAAGAATTAGATTTGAAAAATTATTTCTAAGTTAAACATGTATTTTGCTATTTTAAATGTATTAACTGTATTTTAAAAAAATATTGTGCACTTTAGCCAAGAGCAGGCTGCTGTGAGGGATGATGGGATGAAGCCATAGCAGATAGAACCACATTCTTTGGAAACAATGAAACGTCAGAATGTGCAAGTTCTTATCAGCGAAAGTTGCTCATGGTAAGGTTCTCAGGGCTACTTATGAATGGAGTTTTTCATACGACCCAGATGAGATAGGTCCCTTCTCAGACATGAGAATCTACATCTGTCTCATTTGGTCACTGACATAGCAGGAGTTGGTAGGAACTTTAACTTTGACCTTTGTAGCTAAGCGACAGGGGGTTACTAGGCAACAGAGGAAGGAGCATCAGCAATAGGGGGAAGAAGCATCCAGATTCTACGGACCAATGCAATCCCATGATGTCAGAGGGTAGAATGCAATTGGCTAAAGTATGTGACAAGTGTTATTCATGATTGATTAATGTTGAAGATGATTTGATCATAACTAACGGAAAGCGGGAAAATTTCCTATGAAAAATGTATAGTTGATCGATCCGTGCATTGCGACCTCAGAGTGGTATTGGAATGCTCAAAGCCTTCTCTTGTAGTGAGGCATTGGACTGCCCAATGCTCATTCTCCCTTCGATCGTTGGTTAATAAAGTTATGACTTTAAACCGGGACACTGGCTTCGTGAGTCTTTGCATTTGCTGAGGTTTTGGCGACATCTAGCCTCCAGAGAACCTTGCAACATTGGAGTTCTTTGAAGAAGTAACTGTGGATAAAGGGGAACCTGTAGACATACTGTACTTGGATATCTAGAAGACATTTGATAACAGGCCACATCAAAGATTATTCAGAGAATCATAGAATCCCTACAGTTCAGAAAGAGACCATTTGGCCCATCGAGTCTGCACCAACAACAATCCCACCCAGGTCCTATCCCCATAACCCCACGTATTTACCCTGCTAGTCCCCTCATGTCCTTCAGGGAAAGACATTTGCTGCCCTTATCTGGTCTGGCCTACATGTGACTCCACAGCAATGTGGTTGACTCTTAATTGCCCTCCAAGGGCAACTAGGGCAATAAATGCTGGCCAGCCAGTGTCACCCATGTCCCACGAATGAATAATAAAAGAAAACACTAAGGACCAATTTAGCATGGCCAATCAACCTAGCCCGCACATGTTTGGAGTGTGGGAGGAAACCAGAGCATCTGAAGGAAACCCACACAGAAGATAAGACCTTGTGGTGTAAGAGGAAAACTATTAGCATGGGTAGAAGATTGGCTGACTGGTAGAAAACACAGATTTTTCTGATTGGCAGAATGTGGCGAGTGGAGTCCCGCAGGAATCTATGCTAGGCCTCAACCTATTACAACTTATGTCAATAACTTAGATGAGTGGAGCAAAGGCAAGGTACTTAAATTTGCAGTTGACACAAAGATAGGTAGGACAGTATGTTACGCAGAGGACATGAGGCTGCAGACAGATTTGATTTGATTTGATTTAATTTGATTTGATTTATTTTTGTCACATGTATGAGTATACAGTGAAAAGTATTGTTTCTTGCATGCTATACAGTCAAAGCATACCGTTCATAGAAAGGAAACGAGAGAGTGCAGAATGTAGTGTTACAGTCATAGGTAGGCTATGGAGAAAGATCAACTTGGTGCGAGGTAGGTCCATTCTAAAGTCTGGGAAGATGATATAGATAGGTTGAGTGAGTGGGCAAAAATCTGGAAGGTGGTGTATAACGAAGGAAAATGTGAAGTTGGTCACTTTGGCAGGAAGAGTAAAAAAGTAGAGTATTACTTAAACAGAGAATGGTTGAAGAATTCTGAGGTGCAGAGGGATCTGGGTGTTCTGGTGCATGCTCACAAAATGTTAGTATGCAGGTACAGCAAGTAATTAAGAAGGCTAATGGATGCTATTCTTTATTATGAGAGGAATTGAACATAAAAATAAGGATGTTATGCTTCAGTTATAGAGGGCATTGGTGAGACCACATCTCGAATACTGAATGCAGTTTTGATCTCTTTATTTAAGGAAGATTTGGAGGTGGTTCAGAGGAGGTTTACCAGATTGATAAGTGGAATGAGTGATGCGCGATTGATTCACACGGGAGGCTAGGACGTACCCGGGAATAAAGGCTTCTATTCACAACAAGATTGGAGCATACTGCTTAACAATACTATCCCAGACTAAGGGCTACTAGGAAGTAGCAATGACCTTTATACTCCTGTAAGAAGGCGGAGCCGAACGGAGTGTACCACATAAACAGTGATAACAGGTGGAACACCCCAACCCTAACCCCAACAGTAACAAGAGTAACATATGTACAAGTACCCATAGTGGTAACCATCTATGGTTCACCACAATGAGTGCCTTCCAAACCGCCGGCAAGGGAGTGTAAAATACAGCCCATCGAATCATTATGATTGAGAAATGTTTGAATAAAGTTGCTGAATGAGAAAATAGAGCAAGAGCCATTTAGAATGTATTTGAGTGCAAAAAAATTAGAATACTGGAGCTTCAGTGGGAGAGTTAGCAAAAAGGTCAGGCCTGAGAAAGTCAGGATTCACGGGGAGTGTTAGCTGTGAAAGACTCACATCCAAAACATCAACTTGTCCATTCTCTCCGCAGATCCTGACTGACCTGCTGAATGTTTCCTGATGTCTACGTTCTTGTTTGATTCCCAACATCTGTTCTATCTTCTTTCTCTTTGGCTGAGTGAGTCTGGATGCTAGAGCAAGAAGGTTCTTTGATAAGCTGATGGCCATTTTCCTGAATTTTATTGATCTTGTTCATTGTGTCAACACCTTCTCACGGTGTCAATATGCCTTTGGAGGCAGGTCAACCTGCCTTGGCGCAGAGGTGGGAGGTGGGGGGGGGGCGGAATGACTCTGAGTCAGAATGTGGTGGGGTCTATCCTAAACCATCTATCTGAGCAGGTATTCTCAGCAGACTTTTCAATGCAGTGCTGTGGGAGTGCCGCACAGTCAGAGGGATCACCTTCCAAATGAGGCATTAAACTCGAGACTCTGGCTGCAGCCTTGGGAAGATGTAAATGATCCCATAGCCCGATTTGGAGAAGAGGAGAGAAGGAAATGAGAGAGTGCAGAATGTAGTGTTACCGTCATAGCTAGGGTGTAGAGAAAGATCAACTTAGTGCGAGGTAGGTCCATTCTAAAGTCTGATGACAGCAGGGAAGGTGATATAGATAGGTTGAGTGAGTGGGCAAAAATATGGCAGATGGTGTATAATGTAGGAAAATGTGAAGTTGTTCACTTTGGCAGGAAGAATAAAGAAGTTATTCTTTTATTTCATGGTGTCCTGCCCTACATCAATCACAAAAAAAACAAATCATCTGCTCACTGATCTCACTGCTGTTTGTGGGACTTCCCTGTCGGAAATCTCTTCTCTTTCATACCTGGTACAGTTTCAGCTTTGCAATTTGACAAGTTGACCTGTACATCAGCGAGTAACTGACAAAACGGTGTCAGTTATTTTAAGAGCTTTTCTCTGTACCACAGGGTTCCTTTGTGATACAGAAATCTACAGAATGTGACAGCAAAAGCTTGCTGCCATTTCATGGGGGCTTTTTGCTATTTTTGCAAATAATAAATTATGAATGAACACAACTCCTTCATTATTAAAGTGTGGGACGGAGCTGAATGGAGGGTCGCAGAAATAGTAAAGATTAAAAATGTAGCTTGAGCACTGGTTGGTCAAAAGCAGATAGGAAAATGTGGAGGCCATCTCCATGAAACACAAGAGGTGGTAATATGTACTAAAAGAAGGAAATTTGGCCTACAATTTATATTCATCCTTTCATCAACTCAGGAAATGATATGGCAGCCAACTGAATGAGGGTGGCATGGTGGCACAGTGGTTAGCACTGCTGCCTCCCCGGCCAGGGACCCAGGTTCAATTCCGACTTCGGGTAACAGTCTATGTGAGTTTGCATGTTCTCCCCGTGTCTGCGTGGGTTTCCTCCGGGTGCTTTGGTTTCCTCCCACACTCCAAAGATGTGTGGCTTAGGTTGATGAGCCATGATATATTGCCCCTTAGCGTCAAGAAGATTAGCAAGGTGAATACATGGGGTTACAGCGATAGGGCCTAGGTGGGATTGTGGTCAGTGCAGGTTTGATGGGCCAAATGGTCCCCTTCAAGAGCGTCACGGTGGCACAGTGGTTAGCACTGCAGTCTCACAGTGCCAAGGACCCGGGTTCAATTCTGGCCTCAGGTAACAGTCGATGTGAGTTTGCATGTTCTCCCCATGTCTGCATGGGTTTCCTCCCACACTCCAAAGATGTGCGGCTTAGGTTGATGAGCCATGGTATATTGCCCCTTAGTGTCAAGAGGAGTAGCAAGGTAAATACATGGGGTTACGGGGATAGAGCCTGGGTGGGATTGTGATCAGTGCAGGTTTGATGGGCCAAATGGCCTCCTTCAAGGGTTTGACGGTGGCACAGTGGTTAACACTGCTGCCTCACAGCGCCAGGGACCCGGGTTCAATTCTGACCTCAGGTAACAGTCTATGTGGAGTTTGTCCATTCTCCCCAAGTCTGCGTGGGTTTCCTCCGGGTGCTCCGGTTTCGTCCCACACTCCAAAGATCTGTGGGTTAGGTTGATTGGCCATGCTAAATTGCCCCTTAGTGACAGGGGGATTGGCACGGTAAATATGTGGAGTTACGGGGATAGGGCCTGGGTGAGATTGTGGTTAGTGCAGACTCGATGGGCCGAATGGCCTCCTTCTGCACTGTAGGGATTCTTTCATGGTGGCTGAGCAGACATTGAATGGTGAGAGTCAGCGTGTGCACCATGAGGGCGTGTGTCAGACTCACCGGACTAGCCGATCTGTCATGTTTGTTAATCTGCTTTAAGTCATACTGACTGAGCGCCCCATGTTGGGCAGGATATGGGGAGAATTCACCTCCTCTTCAAATGGTGTCATGGCATCTTAGATGTCTATCTAGTGATGGCAGCTGGTGAAATCTGAATTCAATAAAAAAGTTGGTATTTAACGTCTACTAATGACCATGAAACCTTGTTGATTGTTGTAAAAACCCATCTGGTTCATTAATGTCCTTCAGGGAAGCAAATCTGTGTCCTTACCGGGTTTGGCCTACATGTGACTCCAGACCCACAGCAATGTGGTTGACACAATGCCCTCAAGGATGGGTAATAAATACTGGCCCAGCCAGTGATGCCCACATCCCATGAACGAATAAAACAACAATCTGGGAGGACAGACAAGTGGTGGAATCTTATATCTTCCCCAATTTGGTCATAGGTGTTCATCCAGCAGTAGGGACACTTCAGTTTCAAGCCATAGAATCACAGAATCCTACAGTGCAGAAGGAGGCCATTCAGCCCATCGAGTCTGCATCAACCACAATCCCACCCAGGCCCTATCCCCATAACCCCACATATTTACCCTAGCTAGTCCCCCTAACACGAAGGGGCAATTTAGCATGGCAAATCCACCTAACCTGCACATCTTTGGATAAAAGAACTAACTTCAGAAAGTAAATCAAAGAAAAAGGTTGCATAATGAAACTTCATTACTCCAACGCTTGAGGCCACACCCTGGGCCATATAAGCTCCCCACAATTCCCATCTGCTTCTTATTTATAATGGGTCAGCTGACCACCACATCATGTTGCCATTGGTTACATTATAACAGCAGGGGAGATGTAAATGGGTGGAAGGGTGGAGAATGGGGACCCCGTCGTCCCCCGCCTTTACCCGAATTCAGTCTGTGGTGGAAAGCTTCCTGTCCGGCTGCCAATTAAGGCAGTTCAATGGAGTATCATTGCACTCCGAGTGATATGAACCCAGCAGTGAGTGGGGGGAGGGCTCACAATGCAAGGAACTTGACAAGCAAATCCTAAGGCAGGATCCCTCAATCAAAGGCACACATTAGGCAAACAGGGGTTGCTGGACGCCACCCCCTAGTCCATGCCGTTGTCCCCTTCTCCTGACCGCCCCCACCCCACCCCACTGTCATTCACCCGTGCCAGGGCCCTTCCTCAATCAGAAGCCGCGGGTAATCATAGAAACCCTACAGTGCAGAAGGAGGCCATTCGGCCCATCGAGTCTGCACCGACCACAATCCCACCCAGGCCCTACCCCCACATATTTACCCACTAATCCCTCTAACCTACGCATCTCAGGGGCAATTTTAACCTGGCCAATCAACCTAACCCGCACATCTTTGGACTGTGGGAGGAAACCGGAGCACCCGGAGGAAACCCACGCAGACACGAGGAGAATGTGCAAACTCCACACAGACAGTGACCCAAGCCGGGAATCGAACCCGGGACCCTGGAGCTGTGAAGCAGCAGTGCTAACCACTGTGCTACCATGCCGCCCATGTAGTACCAGCAATAGCCACCACCACCAGTGGCACTGCTGAGCAGAGAAGAGCTGCCGGCCTCTGATTGGCAGAGGGAATTTGACTGGGGCTTGCGGGGGGCGGGGGGGGTCTCTGGCTGATAGTACACACACATGTCACCTCCATACAAGTCCGCCAGTGGCCTCAGTTTAGCCTCATCTGAAAAATGGCCCTACTGGCAATGCAGCACTCTGTCAGCATTGTACTGAAGTGTCAACTTAGACAATACAATCGAGTTCTTACGGGGGGGTTAAAATTCACAGATTGTGAGAAATTAACTGCAAAAATGTTACCTCTCACCATGCTTGTGGATGTCCAATTACTCTTTTGTGAGAAAAATCAATGAATTGAACAAATTAGAGAGGGGGTGACAGCTGACCACCTGACCACCTTGGCAATGTAACCAAGTGCACAGGTACAGCAGGCAGTGAAAAAGGCAAATGGTATGTTGGTACTCATAGTGATAGTATAGAGATAGGGATCTTTTGCTGCAATTGTATAGGGCACTGGTGAGGCCACACCTGGCGTATTGTGTACTGTTTTGGTGTCCTTATCTGAGGAAGAATGTTCTTGCTATAGAGGGAGTGCAGCGAAGGTTTACCAGGCTGATTCCTGGGATAGTAGGACTGTCATACGAGGAGAGATTAAGTCGGTTAGGATTATATTCACTGGAGTTTAGAAGAGTGAGAGGGGTTCTCATAGAAACTTATAAAATTCTAACAGGGTCAGACAGGGTAGATTCAGAAAGAATGTTCCTAATGGTGGGGAAGTCCAGAACTAGGGGTCATAGTTTGAGGATAAGGGGTAAACCTTTTAGAATTGAGGTGAGGAGAAATTTCTTCACCCAGAGGGTGATGAATCTATGGAATTCACTACCACAGAAAGTAGTACAGGCCATAACATTGTCTGACTTCAAGAAGAAATTAGATATAGGTCTTGCAGCTAAAGGCATCAAGGGATAAAGGGGGAAGGGTGGGATCAGGATATTGAATTTGATGATCAGCCATGATCAAAATGAATGGCAGAACAGGCTCGAAGGGCTGAATGGTCCACTCCTGCTTCTAGTTTCCAAGATGTCAACATCAAGTAACAAGTTGCTGGTGATTGTGGAGCCTGAGTATGTGAAAACAAAATGACAAAAGGAAGCTGAACTTATTAAACCGGGGGTGATGTCTCTAACCTCCGCCGCACCCACTGGTCACAGAAGGTCTGAAGCATGCCTGTGGACACCACATGCTCCCTCTCCAAGGCCACCCAGCCACCAAACTGGCCACAGTAGAGGGGCAGACAGTCAGGTCATAGAGTCATAAAGTCATCGAATCATACAGCGCAGAAAAGACCCTTCGGCCCATTCAGTCTGCACCGACAAGAACTGCCACTAAAGTCACGCTAATCCCATTTTCCTGTACTTGACCCATATCCTCGAATGTTATGATATTTCAAGTGTTCATCAAAATATTTTTTATAGGTTGTAAGGTTTCCAGCCTCCACTACCTTCCCAGGCAGTCCATTCCAGATTTCCACCATCCTCCAAGTGAAACGTTTTTTTCTCAAATCCCCTCTGGATCTCCTGCCCTTTACCCTGAAACTATGCCCCCTCGTGATTAACCCCCTCGACTGCACCTACCCAGACCTGTGAATGGCCATCTTAGCCAAGCCCAATAGCAGGCTTACGAAGAGGTCCTCCCCCCTCCTCACCCCTTCTGCACTGAATGACCGAAGATTAGGAGCGTGGGAGTGAAGTATCACCAAGTGTTGACGAGCAGTCCCTCCAAATAGCCTAAAGGGGGCTGCAATCTCGGGCAATCTACATAAACGAGGGACATGGACTTCCTTTGGCTTCAGAAAAGGCAAGTGGCCTGGGAGTCGATGAACCACCTTAATTTGATTTGATTTATTATTGTCACATGTATTAGTATACAGTGAAAAGTATAGTTTCTTGCACACTGTACAGACAAAGCATACCGTACATAGAGAAGGAAGGGAGAGGGTGTAATGTTACAGTCATAGCTGGTCATAGAGAAAGATCAACTTAATGTGAGGTAGGTCCGTTCAAGAGTCTGATGCCAGCAGGGACAGAGTGGTTTTTGAGTCGGTTGGTACGTGAGCTCAGACTTTTGTATCGTTTTCCTGACGGAAGAAGGTGAAAGAGAGAATGTCCGGGGTATGTGAGGTCCTTGATTATGATGGCTACTTTTCTGAGGGAAGTGTAGACAGAATCAATTGTTTGAGTGATGGATTGAGTTTCATTCACGACTCTTTGTCATTTCTTGTGGTCTTGGACAAAGCAGGAGCCATACCAAGCTGTGATACATTCAGAAAGAATGCTTTCTATGGTGCGACTGTAGAAGTTGGTGAGTTGTAGTGAACATGCCAAATTTCCTTAGTCTCCTGAGAAAGTAGAGGCATTGGTAGACTTTCTTAACTATAGTGTCGGCATGGGGGGACCAGGATAGGTTGTTGGTGATCTGGACACCTAAAAACTTGAAGTTCTCGACCATTTCTACTTCGTCCCCAATGATGTAGACAGGGGCATGTCCTCCTGAAGTCGATGACTATCTCCATCGTTTTGTTGACATTGAGGGAGAGATTATTGTTGCCGCACCAGTTCACCAGATTCTCTATCTCTTTCCTGTACTCTGTCTCATCATTATTTGAGAACCGACCCACTATGGTGGTGTCGTCAGCAAACTTGAAAATCAAGTTGAAGGGGAATTTGGCCACACAGTCATGGGTGTATGAGGAGTATAGTAAGGTGATACCAGGTAATCTACTATTTCCTGGCACCATTGCATGCAACACGCTCCACGCCAGTTCCAGATCTCCTTATATGTGAACCAACAATCAGTGAAGTCACATGACAGCGTTCGCCATAATGCAATGGACTGTCCGAGGTTGAGGGATTTCCTTGCACTCTGGTCTGTTATGCAATAGTAATCAATGTCAAATGAGTTTAATTCTGAATGTAAGTTAACCGGAGTGATTACGACTTTCACAAGAGCTTTAATCAGGGAACATTTTTATACATTTGCTGCCTCTAATGTTCAGAACAGAGGCTATGTTCTCCAAAAACAAAAACTTCAGCTTTTCTAGAAGGATTCGGGTCTATTTTTAGCATCAAAACTAATTAGATGTTGTTTTGGTTTTAGTAGATTTAGGATTAGTTTATTTTTCAACAAGCAATTCAGCAGAGCTCTGCAGAGAGCACGCCTAATTTATTGCAACAGTTTGTATGAGGCAGTATCCTGGAACCTTCGCCTGAACATAAAGAGCTGGATTTTCTGGCCGCCTTCACCCCAAAGCCGGAAAATCCCTCCTGAGGTCAACGGACCTTTGCCATGGTCCATCCCCTGCCCGTTACAATTCCCGTGGTGGGTGGGATGGGATAATTCCAGCCAAAGTGACAAAACAATCTCAAGTTTTGAGATTCATGCAATAGTGACGATACCTCTCAGCTACTTCATTGGCTGTAAATTGCATCGGGACATCCTGAGGTCATGAAAGGGGGAGGCGATGGCCTAGTGGTATTATCACTAAACTATTAATCCAGAAACTCAGCTAATGTTCAGGTTCGAATCCCGCTACGCCAGGTGGTGGAATTTGAATTCAATAAAAAATATCTGGAATTAAGAATGACCATGAAACCATTGTTGGAAAAAACCCTTTTGTTCACTAATGTCCTTTAGGAAAGGAAATCTGCAGTCCTTACTCGGTCTGGCCTACTTGTGACTCCAGAGACTCAGCAATGTGGTTGACTCTCAACTGCCCTCCAAGAGATGGGCAATAACTGCTGGCCAACCAGCAACGCCCACGTCCCAAGGCTGAATTATTTTAAAAATTGAAAGGCGCTATATAAATGAAAGTTCTTCCTTTCAGCTGAGCAAGCACAGAATTGACAGAATTATGGTTCAGCACAGACTTCACCATATTTGAATCGTTGTATGTCATTGCAGTATTCACAACAGATTATTCAGCTGGGCTATCATAGCAGGGACCAACTTGGAGAATATTGGCTCAGTGTGATTAGTGTCTGAACCCACAAGCACTTATCCATGCACTTATCCAAGTATTTATAGTATAACAGTACTTCTGTGCTGTGCGAATAAACCAGTGCGTAGTCAGAATCACACAGCTATCTGATACTGGCCAGCTGTAAATTAACCACTTCCCTCATCCATTCCTTTACAAGGGATTTATTTTTTAATGTTTACAACTCAATAGATAACAAGCTATCAGTGTGTACTGGAATAACATTGCCTGCTCTCTGCCAAGATTGAGGAGTGTGAGTGCTCTTGTCAGAGACTCTCGGAGGGATGTGATCATTACTTCTTGGCCTGTGTTTTGTGGTGGTAATTGCTGTGGTCTGTTAACCTCTGTGAAAGTTACTTCTTGGCACACAGAGGCACTGATGGGATCAGCAAGACAATAATGTGGATTCTTTATTCAAGGATAGTTCTGCCATAGACAGGCAGATCTCCTTCACATTGCCAGCATCCAGGAGTCGCCTGGCATGTTATATCGCATGCTGCTGTAGATTGGAAATGTAACCACACCTCTTAAAGGTGCACCATAATGGCGATGATGGCAGAACTGTCACACTTGTGCAGAAGAATGCGGAAATTCGGTTAGTGATCCCATTCTGGTGAGGGGTTAACAGTAAAAACTCCGCTCAAAAAAGTCACATCTTGTTGAATGAGATGTAAGGGTAAGTCACCGGAGTCCCACATGACCATAGGCTGCTCTGCCCTTTGACGGGGCGGGGAGAACTGACTGGTGGTGATTTAACCTGAGGATCACCACACCTCAGACAAGGTTGAGAAGGCAGGGCCTTCATGAATAACCTTAGCTGGTACAGGAATTGAACCCACGCTGCTAGCATCACTCTGCATCACAAACCAGCTGTCCAGCCAACTGAGCTAAACCAATCCTAAACTGATTGAGGCGTATATGAGTATTTAATGAAATACTAACTTCATGATTGCTGCTAAACACTCTCGGCATCACTGAAAGCTAACTTTATATTAGTGGAATGTCAGATTTCTCCATAATGATAAAAAATGATAACAATGGTTAGCACTGCTGCCTCACAGCGCTAGGGACACGGGTTTGATTCCCGGCTTGGGTCACTGTCGGTGCAGAGTCTGCACGTTCTCCCTATATCTGTGTGGGTTTCCTCTGGGTGCTCCGGTTTCTTCCCACAGTCCAAAAGACCTGTGCATTGACTATGCTAAATTCTCCCTCAGTACCCAGACAAGTATGGCGACTAGGGATTTTCACAGTAACTTCATTGCAATGTTAATGTAAGCTTATTTGTGACACTAATAAATAAACCTACTGTTGCTTCCAAGATACATTTAATATTTGTATCTGTTGGCTTACTGTTCGAGGAGATCCATGCAGATCAACATTGTATTATTGCATGATTAACCCTGCATGGATGGACCAAGAATAAATTTTACCAATAGAGTGGCAGCCTTCTCTGTCTAATTGCTATGGTGATGTTTTGTTTCTAGTTAGAAAGGTCCTTACTTGATTCTGTTCCGGGGTTCACTGCAATCAAAGAAAAAAATGAAAAAGAAATAACTTGACTCAGACTCACAACAACTTTACTATCAACTTCTGTTCACATTTTTGCTGTCTGGACCGGACAGGTTCCCTCATAGGCACATTGTCAGGTGCTGATTATTAAAGCATTTTAAAACTACACACTCAAGAGACTAATATGGATCAATGGCATTTAGCCGATATCAATGCAGGATTATGTATTTGGGAAGTGCCAACAGATAATATTCTTACCATTTACACGTTGATAGAAATAAGGATCTAGATGTCATTTTGCACAGGTCAGCCAAGGTTCACAAGCAACGCACAGAAGCTGTAGTCAAAACAGAGTATCGCTTAGCACTGATACAACCACTTAATAAAGGCAAACATTCTCTCCCGGTCCACGTCCTTCGTTAGACTGCTTTTAGAACACTCCATCCCGTTTTAGCCCCTTCACATGATAGGCGCCATAGGGACCTTGGTAACAAGGTCAAGAGTAGAAGCGCAAGAATTATTCCCAACTCAAAGACATTTGGGCTAAAAGCAAAGCACTGCCTTTGAAGCAAGCTGAGAGATTGATAAAACAAGGACAAGGGCAGGATTGTGTGTCTATTGATAGATTATTTCAGTTTGACAGATTGGAGACGATACATTTAAAACATGCAAGAGTAAGGATAGGCTAGACGGTCGGCAGTTCTATTTCCTAGGCACAGTGGTAGGGCGGTACGGTGGCACAGTGGTTAGCACTGCTGCCTCACAGGTCCCCGGACCCAGATTCAATTCCTGACTTGTGCGGAGTTTGCAAGTTCTCCTTGTGTCTGCGTGGGTTCCCTCCAGGAGCTCCAGTTTCCTCCCACAGTCCAAATGATGTGCTGGTTAGGTGCATTGGCCATGATAAATTCTCCTTTAATGTACCCGAACAGGCGCCGGAGTGTGGCGACTTGGGGATTTTCACAGTAACTTAATTGCAGTGTGAATGTACGCTAATAAATAATAGTGACACGAATAAATAAACTTTAAACTCTGGAATATATTTTTGGATGGTATTGTGCATGCTGACTCTCTGCATTGCCCTCAGAAGGGGATTGGCCTGGTTCTTGGCTGCAGCACATGAGAGGTCAGAGAGGATATTCCCATAATTTTTCCCTTATTCACTTGGGGGTTTTCCATTTTTCTGGTCTCTCCAGGTGATGACATAGCTTCTTGGCGATTACACTCCAGGTATTATGACCATGCAGCAGGCATGATGGACAGGCCAGTTCTTTCATAATACTCATATTTTGATGTGTTTAAGGAGAAACCTTAAGAAGCGGCACTCCCACTGCCCCATCTGTATTCCAGCCTACAACCAGCAGCTCATGTGGAATATTGTCCTGATGATGCAACCTGCCTGCAATGGTGAACCTTCGAAAGCTTTTGTTTTATTTATTGAATTACAGAGAAACAGATCATTTCATCAGATTCACGCAGAGTCACAGAATTGTTACGGTGGAGGAGGAGGCCATTCAGCCCATCATGTCTTCACCGGCTCTCCAAGTGAGCACCATGACTTAGTGTCATTCCCCTGCCTTTCCCTCGTACCCCTGCACATTGTTTCTATTCAAGTAACCCAAAGATGTGCGGGTTAGGAGGATTAGCCATGCTAAATTGCCTCTTAGTGTCATGGGGACTAGCAAGGGAAATACGTGGGGTTATGAGGATAGGGCCTGGGTGGGTGTTGTCGGTGCAAACTCAATGGGCTGAATGGCCTCCTTCTGCACTGTAGGGATTTAATGTATGATTCTAATGCCCTCTCGAATGCCTCAATTGAACATACCTCCACCACACTTCCAGGCAGTACATTCCAGACCCAAACTATTCTCTGTGCTTTTTCTCACATCACGTTTGCTTCTTTTGCAAATCACTTAAAATCCGTGCTCTCTCATTCTCAATTCCTTCACAAGTGGGAACAGTTTCTCCTTATCTATCCTGTTCAGCCCCCTTCTTGATTTTGAACGCCTCTATCAAATCTCCTCTTAGCCTTCTCCTCTCCAAGGAGAACAGTCCCAACCTCTCTAACCCATCCTCATAACTGAAATTTCTCATCCCTGGAACCATTCTTGTAAACGTCTTGTGGACTCTGTCTAAGGCATTCACATCCTTCCTATAGTGTGGCACCCAGGCTGTATACAATATTCCAACTGAGGTCTAATTGGTGTCTTGTGTAAATTGAGCATAACCTACTTGCTCCTGAACTCAGTGCACCTATTACTAAAACCTAATTACCACTCATGTTGCTATTGCCTAGTAGCAGTGCTAAACAGCTAGCTCCACCTGTTGCTCAAATTTTTGAGATACTTTGCCAAAGCAGGGTTTTCCGAGGTAAACTGTGCATTTTTCAGGGCCAAACGTGATGGCTTTAGGCTCATTCATGAATTTGCAAGATACACAGAGTGAAATGATCTGATCAAGGTAGATTTTTGATTTGATTTGATTTATTATTGTAACATGTAATAGTATACAGTGATAAGTATTGTTTCTTGCTCGCTATACAGACAAAACATACCGTTCATAGAGAAGGAAAGGAGAGAGTGCAGAATGTAGTGTTACTATCGTAGCAAGGGTGTAGAGAAATGTCAACTTAATGCGAGGTAGGTCCATTCAAGAGTCTGATGGCAGCAGGGAAGAAGCTGTCCTTGAGTCGGTTGATATGTGATCTCAAATTTTTGTATCTTTTTCCTGACAGAAGAAGGTGGAGGAGAGAATATCCGGGCTGCATGGGGTTCTTAATTATGCTGGCTGCTTTGCCAAGGCAGTGGGAAGTATAGACAGAGTCAATGGATGGGAGGCTGGTTTGTGTGATGGACTGGGCATCATTCACGACCCTTTGTAGTTTCTATCAGTCTAGGGCAGTACAGGAGCCCATATCAAGCTGTGATACAACCAGAAAGAATGCTTTCTATGGTGCATCTGTAGCGGACATGCCAAATTTCCTTAGTCTCCTGAAACAGTAGAGGTGTTGGTGGGCTTTCTTAACTATAGCTTGGAAGAGATTATCCAATAGGATGCCTTTGATGCACCTTATTTCAACATCAAGCTTGCATGGTGAACAAATTGGCTTAGGCATTCTTTACAAGGTTTCCAATAAAACTAATGATATAGTGTGTGGAACTGTGAGAATCCTAACGCGTATATTGACCGGTGAAGGTAGGCTTGCGGTAGACTATGGGAGAGAACCCCCTGAAAGATTTCTCAACTAGTACATCAAGGAAGGGGAGTTCATTTGAATATTCCACTTCAAATGTGAATTTAAACATTGGATGAAGCCCTTTAAGAAATGTAAGCAAATTATTATCTGCAACTGTGCATTTAAATATAGCAAACGTATCATCCACTTGGCTGAAGTATGCAAGGAGTAGGAGATTTGGTGTCATTCCATCGAAGACACAATTCTCATAGAACCCAGCAAAGATGGTTTTGAGAGCTGGGCCTCGAACAACAGGTGACACTAGCAGGTTCAGGCTGCTACTACGCAGTCGAAACATAAATGATGATCACCACTTATGGCTGCTGTACTGTTATCCCATGTGAACCCATTTGCGGCTGCAGTTTGTATTTCATTCTAAGTTCATTGCATCATTGCCCGGCGCACAACAATAATACCTTTGTGCGTCTATCTCTCCATGGAGTGTCACAAGCAGCAATCTTACAACTCGGCGAAAATCTTTTCAGTGTCCATTTGAACAGACAATAGGCCTCGGCTAAAATTACTAACATAAAATTGTGTAGTTGTTTCTCGGAACAGACCAGTCTCTTTGAAGGATAAGAAAGGGCGACACATTCAGCCAACTGGCCTGGAAAACATGCAGCTGCCATTTGCAGCATTACTTTGCTTCTGTGGGGGGATGATCACATTGCCAAGGCTCAGCTGAAACTCAGGCTATTATTTTGATCACAACACAACACTGAGGATGGGCCCACGTGATTGCTTTATGTCATGCTCTCTTTATGCCGGTTATAGCAAGAACAGAACAGTCCACTATTCACAGGGCACAAACCATTCCCCCCTTCCCCCCCCTACTCCGCCCACCTCCCAAGAGATTGGAGCCAAAACCGGTGTCAACTGACAAAGACTCGGATTCAGCTCAGTTTGATGAAAATATCACCAAAACTGACTCAGAGCCTGAACTTTGCACGGGATGGCTTCATTTACATGAACAACTTTAAATTGAGAATCATGACCCTCTTATTTCCACTGACAATTTTAGCTTGTTAGTGTCAGCAGCTGACACTAAATGCCGTTGTTTTTTTTGATGCCGTTTTCTTTCAGCACTTGGGCCTAAATTTCAGGCTTGTCGGCCATTTTAAGTCATCGGGCCTGGAAGCGCATGGGCGAGATTGTGCTGTCAATGCAATTTCACACTGAGTAGCCAATTAGGGGCTGCCCAGCATGTAATTCATCCTTGGATAGGTTGGAAGAGGTTGAGCGGAGGTGGAGGCAGGAAGGGGTGGGGCAGTGAGTCCAATAGGGTCCCAGTGGGGACTTTAAAAAACTCTGCAGGCGGCACCCTGAAGCCTGCTGTGAGCTGTGGGGAATGCTGTGGGAGCGTTCTCCTCAAGATCAAAGAAGAAAATATCTGCAGCGTTAATGGCTTCAGCACCTGGCAGACATGGAAGGCAGGAGGGTAAGTCCGGTGGGCAGTCTGCCCCCCATTTCACAGATGAGTGCCTGCGCATTCTCATAGTGGAGGTCAGTGCCAGGCATGATGTGCTCATGCCCAGGGAATGGAAGAAGAGGCCACCCACAGCATGTCTCAAAGAAGTCATGGGCAGAGGATGGCGCCCAGGTCAGTGGGCACATCATGGTGCACCAAAGGTGGATACAGTGCTACAAATTGTTCAATGATTTTCTGCATTCAGCAAGGTTGAGTGCGGAGATGATATGGAACTACGTGGAGATATGTATTTGGGGGGTGGCCATTTCTCACCACCCTTAGGGTGTAAGAGTATTGCTGGGTGAGGTGTGCCACTCTGCCACAGCCTGCAACCTGGTTCTGGTTCTCGGGGAGGGGACAGGTGTGGGGGGAGGGTGGGGGGGGGGCGGGGGGGTGGAATGCGGTTCAGGCTGGAATGGTGCTGCTGGTAGGAGGAGCATTAATGATGAAATCTGTTGTTGCCTTTCAAGAAAAGAGAAGCCATAATGTGGGGGAGCACTGAGGAACAGGCAGGTGGAGGGCCCAATCTGCCGGTAGTCAGCCACTAAGAGATGGACACCCTAAAGCTAGAATGGCACCGTGGACATGGTTTCCCCCGGATGTAGTGAGGCAGGTGGCTCTGAGGAAGGGTACGAGTGTAGTACACAACTGTAAGAGTGAAGGGCAGAGTAAAACTCACAGCATCTCCTCAGCCTAAATAGAAATGTCAAAGCACCAAGTGCCCATTGATCCTCCAATCCAGATAACACCATGTTACAGTTCTCCATTGCCTCATCAACCTGCCCAGCAGGCACATTGACCATGTGATGATGGTCTGGCAGAGATCTCTGATGTTTTAGTCATGGAGGGATCTATGCAGAGTGGGAACGCTGCATTGACCCCAACCACCCTGAGCTCCTCCACTGAGAGGGTGGAGACTCTCACAGAGATGCAGCTCCTGGAACAGAGTCAGGATTGTGCTCGGACCTGCAGGCCCTCACACAGCCAATGACCTCAGGAGCTCCCTGCCAGTCTCAGAGATAGAGAAGGCACCGACTCTCCCTGCTAGGTGCCCATCCATCAATGGCAGGGAGGTTCAACCCACCCTGACGCTGGTGGAAGAGCTGAATGTCATCTCCGAGGGCTCTTCTTTGGCCTCTCCAGAGGAAGGCAGCGACTCCTCCGCCTCTCTACCAGTGACCGTCACACCCAGTGAGGCCATGAAGTTGGGGAGTGGCCAGCCGTGGCGCTGGACACACCCTCCCAGGCGCAGCCCGCTCAGGCTCCACCAGCCAGAGGATGAATGCCAAGGTCGGGAAGGCTGAACAACAGCAGAGGCAGCAGAATGCCACCAATGCCAACCAGCAAACCACCCACCAACATACAGCACCCAAAATGTAAGTTCGAGGCACCTTGAGCACAACAGCTGTTTCTCACCGGTGATTTTATTTCCATTCTCATTTCAAAACCTCTTGATGATGTCACCATTAACACCAGAAAAGGTTCTACTTGTTTCATGTTCTCTGAATATTGATTATGTAGTAATGGTCTGAGTAGATGAGGTGGTTCTGATAGGGTGTGGAAGGGGGGGGTGGGTTAGCAGGGTCTTTGAACATTACTGCATCAGCTGTGGTCTGAATTTAGGGTCCTGAGTTCACGCATCCCAAATGCCTTGTACCAGGGCAACACCCTTGGTGTGAGCTGGACTCAATGCCGCGGCAGCTTAGCTGAGGGTGCACATTATCGAGACCTCCCTGATGTCCCTGCCTCCCCGAAGATTCCTGGTATCTGACTCCACGTCCTCACCCTGTGTCTTCCCGGGCTCCTCGACAGACCCATCAGTAGATTCACCCTCTGCAGAATCCGGGAGCTGCCTTGCGATCCTCAGTCTCCAGTGGGTCCCTCCTTTGCCAGAGCTGGATTGTGCAGAGCACAGCAGGCAATGACTAGCAGCAATGCACGCTCAGGAGAATACTGCAGTGCTACACTGATTGGCCCAGGCATCTGAACCACATCAGCAGCCCAATGGTCCTCTCTACCTTGTGCAGGTGCAACTCTTGTATCTCACCTCTGCCTCTGTTCTTGGGTGTGGGGGGCACATTTTCACTAAAGGGCCATCCATCCAAACCAGCAATGGACAGCCTTGGCACCCGTGAGTGCCGCAGGATGTAAACATCGTGTGAGTTGTCAAGGTAACAGGCACAGACTTGAAAGATCTGCGTCTTGTGGTCTCAGACGGTCTGAATGCTCATTGAGTGATATCCCTCCCGGTTCACAAAGGCGTCCGGCTCAGCTTGCAGGCACTTTGATGACCACATGAGTGCAGCTGATGGCACTTTGGATGCTGGGGAAGCCAGTACTCACCACAAAGTCATGGCTCTCTCAGCCTGGGTGACCTCGTCTGTCCAGTAAAGGATGAAAGCCATCACCCGTCTGAAGAGAGAGGCAGTAAGGAGCTTGACTGCCACTGTAGGCAGCAGATTGGGACACACACACAACACAGGTCCCCCCCTTGAGAGAACCAGTGACCTAGAGACTGAGTGTCACTGTGGTCTTCAAAGCCACTGGCATAGGGTGACCACCCATGCAGTTGGAGGTGATCTCCAGCCCAATCATTTTGCATTTGGTGGTGACAGTTTCCCTAGAGGGATGAAGCCTCTTTCGGTACTGGGCCTTGGACATGTTGAGGTAGTTGGAGCACTGCCTGACACTCTGGCTGCTGGGTAGTGGCGTCTCCTGTGGACCCTCCCACCTTGCACCCCCTGCTGGCCCTCTGTCTGCACCTCTCCTCCCAAAGGTCACTCCTTGGGATGCTGCCTGCAGTCACCCGACCTCCTCGCCCTCCTGAGAAGAGGTCCCACCAGCTGAGTATACAATGTCCATGATCAGAAAGACACAAGATATTGTCTGAAGATTTCACCTGAGGCGACTGAGACAAAGATGGCAAGAAAATGTATTCCAAAAGAAAGCTATCCACGCATGTACCAGAAATGGCAGAGAAACCTCTCAAACCACAGAAATATCTCAGCAAAAAACTCTAACCTGAAGAGACTAGAGTCTTTGCCTCAGGAGCCTTTTATCCCACCCTTGGATGAGAACTCAAGGACAACGTGTTGTCTGTCTGTGATGACTACAAAATTGGACAAGCAAAGTAAAATTGCTTTCAATTGGTAAACACGTGGCATTAATTGTCCCTTTAAGCATTGGTGGGGGTGTTTCCAACTTCCGTGCATGCCCGCTGACCGTAATATGTGTGAAAGACAGTGGACACTCACCCAACATTTTCTCATACAGGATCATATGAGTCCAGGCCAGGCACATTCCCATTTTCTTCATGTAAAATTCTGGATTTGGTATCTCACACTGATTCCAAAAACACATTGGCCGAAATCTTCTGACCCTGTAGGAGGTGAGGAAGGAGGCAGCTGGACTTGAGAACTTTGTGGGTTGGCATGAGAACCAAATACCTTCCATCGGAAGATCCGGCAGGAAGCCCCATTGTCAATCTTCCTACCCAATTAATGACCACTTGAGGACCTCTTCCCACTTCCATTGCAATCTTCCCTGCTACAGGTGGGTCTGCTGACTTGCGGGCTGTATGACTGGTAAATCTGGAAGGGGCTGTATGCGAGCTGGAATGGGGCAGGGATTCCCTCACTCTGGGCTAATCTGTGCATGATTGAGGGCACGAACATGGGGCAGGGAGTTGACCGCTGACAGCCACCCTTCTGCCCTTGCCACCAATCCCCATAGAACCCAGCTCTGCCCCATGACCCCT
Source organism: Mustelus asterias (assembly GCF_964213995.1). Taxonomy (NCBI): domain Eukaryota; kingdom Metazoa; phylum Chordata; class Chondrichthyes; order Carcharhiniformes; family Triakidae; genus Mustelus; species Mustelus asterias. Next base: position 79,310,954 of record NC_135811.1, on the reverse strand, counting down.
ACCCCTCGAGATCCCCCACAACAACACTTACCATTTTCTTGGGTTGGACTCCGGGAGTGGATGTTTGTCTGGCAACAGCCATGGCCTCCTCTGTGGTTCTGCCAAGTGCCAGAGCTGACAGCTCTTGATGGATGGAAAGCCAAATTTGGTCTGGAGGAAGACTCAGCACTGTCCACTTCACTGCCCGATGAACAGAAGATGGGCCGAGCCTTTCTTCTGGCAGTCAGAGTGGGTGACTTGCTGCTTTTCCAGATAGCGATCGACACACCCACCAAGAATGGAAGATTCTACCGTTATGCAGGAACAAGGAACTGACATACAATCCAAAACCGTCTGATGAATGATTCTTTTATTTACCAGATTTTTCCACACAAAAAATTGCTCTGTAATAAGATCAGGAAATATGTTGGAAATACTATTGCTTGGTAATACAGATCTTGGCAATGAGCAAGGTGCTCCTCAAAGTCATTATGGTGAAAGCCATTACAGCTGAGAGCTAAGCTGTACAGATGTCCAGTGACCCCACAGAAAGTCAAAGTAAGCAAATGGCCTTTTTAACGGGGATCAGAGCCAGATATTTGTGACGAATTTGTATTGTGACTCCATGAATCTGTGCACACAATTTATTTTACACAAAGAACAAAAGTTACACTTGGGACCGCGGCTTCCTTCAAAAACAGGAAGTCCACTCCAGATGAGAAACACATTTATCTCAAGTTTCCAGCCAAGCAAATCCGATTCTTCTGAGTTTCTTCCAGACGGATTCTGTCTCATTTGAGTGAGCGTTCTGCAAAACTTGCATTGAACGGGAAATTACTAAAAAAAAATTACCAATGACAGATTTTGGGAAATGTTCCAATCAGTTTTTCGAATATAATTTTGGATGAAGTTTGTCCCTTTTTATCATCCCTTCGCTCTTTTCCTTTTTAAAAACCGTTTGCTGTAATATCTTATAATTCTGATGAAGGTTCCACGTTTGCAACATTAATTCACCTCTTCTCTCCACATGTCAGCCTCCTGAATGTTGCCAGCTTTTTTTGACTTTGTTTTAGGTTTCAACTACCTCCGGTTTTTACTATGTGCTTGAATTTAGTGTCTGAGGGCAATTAGTATCAAAATTATAGTTTTTTAAAATGTACTAGTGTCACAAGTAGGCTTACATTGACACTGCAATGAAGTTACTGTGAAAATCCCCTCGTCGCCACACTCCGAACCTCCAGTTTGGGTACACTGAGGGAGAATTTAGCATGGCCTGTGCACCTGACCAGGACATCTTTCGGACTGTGGGAGGAAACCGGAGCACGGAGAGGAAACCCACACAGACACAGGGAGAATGTGCAGATTCCGCATAGTCATCCAAGCCGGGAATCGAACCTGGGTCCCTGGCATTGTGAGGCAGCAGTGCTAGTTACCGTGCCGCCCTTATAAATATAAGCGTGTCATGTTATTTTTAAATCATCTACAGGATGTGGGTGTCAGTGGCTAGGCTATAATTGATTGCCCTTCCCTAATTGCCCTTCATAAGGTGGTGGTGAGCTGCCTCCTTGAACCGCTGCAGTCCCTGAGGTGTAGGTACACCCACTGTGCCGTTAGGGAGCGGGGACTTTGTGGACAATAGCTAAAGCTATGTACCGGATTGGACGATTTCCAAACATTGCATCATAGTACAGCATGTGCGAGGTTAGTAATAAAAGCAGAAAGTGCTGGAAAAATCCAGGAGATCTGGCAGAATCTGTGGAGAGGGAAAAACAGAGGCTGGAATTTTACCACCCCGCCCGCCACGGGAATCGGAGTGGGCGAGGGGCAGACAACTAGAAGGTTCATTGACTTCGAGCGGGATTTTACGGTTTCGGGACGAGCAGGGCTGTAAAATCCTGCCAGGAGGGCTGAATTTTCTGGCCTTTCCCACCAGTGGAATTTTCTGGTGCCGTCGACGGTGACCACTCGCAACGGAATCCCCGGCGGCAAATGGTGCAAGCTACGCAAAATGCTGTAGACATCGGTGGGACCAGAAGATCCAGCCAGCGGTCAATGGTGGGTCGTCTCTGTTGCCGGAATACACGTCGGCCGGGAGAGGGTTTGGGATGAGGGGGGCAGAAAACCCTGCTCCGAGTTGTCGCTTTGAGTCCAATATGACTCTTCTTTGGAACGGAAGAAAGGTAGGAATGCGAACAGTTTAATTTATGCTGTTGACGGAGAGTTGAAATGGCAAGTAACCAGGGGAGATTGGCGTCAGGCTGGCAGACTAAGCCCAGGCTTCCTGCAAAATGTTCACCCGGTCAATGTTTGGCCTCCCCAATATAGAGGGAACCACACTGTGCAGCAAAAGCAATGCATTAAATTGGAAGAAGTAGAAGTAAATTGTTGCTTTACCTGAACAGCCACTGGGAGAGCCACTGGGGACTCGACATCACGTCTTTGCCCAGTAACCTGCTCCTGTAAATCTGAACTCTCCATGGTATGTGTCTCCCAATGCTCTGCTGCCCTGCCAGATTTGGCCTGCAATTCAATGGCACTCAAGTAATTCAACATTTTTCTTTTGAATCGTATGTTAATTTTAGTCAGCAGCCAAACAGAATCTCCATCTGTTGCCATGGCAATCTTTTTGGCAAATCAAATAAACTAAATCAAACCAACTGAGGGACAAAGTAAAAGGGGCAATCCTTTAAAAGGGGGGAAGAAGGGGGAACTGCCCAAAACAAAAAAACAAAGCCTAAAAGGAAACTTAAAACGTTAAACCAAAATGAGATTAAGAGGGTCAATAATAAACCCCAGTTCCTGCTGGGCCCAATGAGCACAGAAGGCCTTAACAGCACCCATGGACACCGCATGCTCCCTCTCCAGGGACACTGGTCGTGAATATAGCCACGGTAGAGGGGCAGACGGACAGGTCGGGCAATGCCCTCAGTCGCCTGCTGCCTGGACCTGTTTATGACAAGCTTGGCTAGGCCCAGGAGCAGGTCCTCCTCCTTCCCCACCCCTCTCCACACCAGGTGCATCTCTTTTCGTGCCACAGTTGCAGAAATCTGCCCCTCCAGGCATGCTTACACACTTGCTACATGAGACACTGTGGAGCCAAGTCTAATGCTAGTGGAAGCAAACCTCATGCATCGCATAGCAATGTACGCTCAGTGAAGTCTGAGAGCCCTTATTTCCAATATTCCCAGTTTAAGGATGGCATAATCAAGATACAAAATAAAACTCACCCAATCTGCCCCAGTAATATGCTTTAAATCCCTACCCGAGAGGGGGACATGAATTCTATTTTGAATGCCAATCAAATTATGGCCATTTCTGAACTGGGTTGTTTTATGTTGTCATCAATCTTCAGCTCTGATGAAGGGTCATTCAGACAGGAAACGTTGGCTCTATTCTCTCCCCACAGATGCTGTCAGACCTGCTGAGGTTTTCCAGCATTTTCAGCTTTTGTTTCAGATTCCAGCATCCGCAGTATTTAGCTTTTGTTTTATGTTGTGGACCTTCACCCATTAGAGCTAGGTTTAGATTGGCCAATGTCATTTCAAACAGGATCTGAAACAGCCATTGGAGAGAAGGAACTTTAACCAGTATATTACGTTGTTTTTTTAACCTTGGGTCCAGACATGAAAAGATAGTAATTTAACCCACTGTATTACCCATTTGGTTTTGCTGTCCATTCTAAACCATGGTCACTACCTTGTTACAGTCATAAATTACCGAATATAGTAAGAAGTCTCACAACACCAGGTTGAAGTCCAACAGGTTTATTTGGTATCACGAGCTTTCGGAGCACTGCTCCTTCATCAGGTGAGTGGCAAGGTAGGTTTCACAAACACGGCATATATATAGGTGAAGACACAATCGCAAGATAATCTTTTAGTTTAGGTATTAAAAATAGAGAGTATTACATTAACACCGATAAATACAGTTTCAGTGTTGGAATTAAACAACTAGCTTGATCCAGCCTTAATAAATGAGATAATCTGCACGATGGAGTTTGTAAGTTTACAAAGAGCTGCAGAATGTCAAGTTGTTTTGCAACATAATAAATCTGGCTATTTCTTGAGGATTATTCAGAAAACTATATAAGGACTGTGCAAGTACTGAGTTCCTTCAGATTGGTCAAAATCTCAACAAATGTGACTGATGTCAGCACCAGTAATGGTGTTTACCAACATGATAGCTGACAATCAAAATGATGACAAATGAACTTCCATTATAGCCGCCTCAGACGGAATCAGTCCTGAGCACATGCCCATTTTCCATTGAGAATTTCAATTCAGGGTATTCTGTCTGTATGGATAAGTATGCAGTTTGACTTTGCCTGTGCTAATGGACACGGTACAGAAGGGAAGCAAGCCATATTATGATCAGTGCAAGCTTTCACATTCCGGTCTATAATGCAGGCTACCAATGTCAATATTGCAGTGCTGCTGGCAATGATATGTCAACCCTAATTCATCTGTCAGGACGAGATTAGAGAATGGACTACCTTCTAACTCAAAGCCACAAGTTTTATCTTTGAAATCCGGAGGCAAGGCTAATTGGTTGATGCATCTGGATAACACATGAAGGAGTTGCCTGAAATAGACTCCAGGCATATACAGTATGCAAATAAGCTCGTTTAGGAAATAGATCAAAAATTAGAGACCCTATCCTAAAACTCAGAGAACTGGCTATCCTATCAGGCATAATATAGTAATCACTTAGGATAATTAGATTTTATTTGCACACACAAATTAGGCTAATTTAATTGTAGATGTTATCACTTTAATAGAAAACAGCACGTTTTATGTGGTAGAAACTAACAGTATTTTATTTCAACACTCCATCCCCACAGGCCCCACCATTGCAAATATTCACTTCAACCAACCACAGTTTCACATAGTTAAAATTATATTAATGTATCTTCATGTTGATGTTATCAATATTTATCTGAGTATGTTGTTTCCTGTTGTGACAAACATGTTCTGTTGCATACCTGAGGGCTGGTAAATATACTCCCCTATTAAATGATTGGGGGGGGGAGGGGGGAGGGGGAATACCTAATCACACGGGCGAGCAGAACACTGAGATGATTTAGCGGCTTGATGGAACTTCACTGAGTTTCTCCTCCTTCGTTCTTACCTTCATTCTGGCCTTCCTGTTGCGCCTTCCCCACCTGTTCCCCGCAATTCCCCATTCCCCCTCCCTCATGCAACTGACCAGCCACACCTGTCCTCAATGAGCCATGACCATTCTTTTTCCCTTTTCAGTTCTCTGACAATTAAAGAAACAGTTTTTACGAGTGAGGCAATGAAAACACAACCTTTGGGAGCTGCAAAAGGCCATTCGGCCCAAGAAACATGAGGCCTTTTTGATAGCTCAAATCAGAAGTTATAGAGACATGAGTAATGGTTTTCTGATATACAATGGAAACATTTGCCCAAGGTTTCTCTATTCCTCTCTCCAGAAACGACTCCATCTTATACTCTCTGCTTTATTGCCTTGCCTAAGTAGCTAATGCACAATCATATTACTCTTTGGGTGGAAGTTTTGACTGGATCCCTTTCCTACACCCTGTTCCATTTACAGATCAATCAGCCATTTTATAGTAATCTTAATGGTGTTTTGAGAAGCATGAAATCTCCCTAGTGGATCCCTTGAATCATAGCTGGAGTGAAATATCTTATGCTTACCTGTGCCAAGTTCAAAGTGCAAAACATATGGTCTAGGCTGATTTTGTAAAAAACCTTGGACTTTCTTACCTGGATTATAACAGTTTCAGAGTACGGTGTGTCTGACCAAAGTTGACCTGTTGGCTTACAGGGACTGTGGACATAGCATGAACATTTTAGTATTAGATATATTTTGTAACTTGCATTATCCTTAAAAATCTGGGTACATCTGTGAAGATAGAAATGGGGTGAAGAAGTATTGAATTATAGTCAATCTTTCATGCTTAATAAATGTTTACTCTTTTGTTCAAATTGGCAGTCCTGTGACTCTGTTCATTCACGTCTCCAAACAAAAAAATAAATGTTACGGTCTATCAAGGCAGAGTTCCATTCTGGTTCCTGACTGTCCAGTAGTAACTTTGGTTGAGATCCTAACAGTGACTGAAAGTTCATCAACCTGAAACGTTTAATCTGATTCTATCTCCGTCAATGCTTCCTGACCTGCTGAGTATTTGCAGCATTTTCAATTTTATGTCATTTACAATAGAAATCTGGTCAATTAACTCACTGCTGTGCAACGTGACAATGATGCCTGCTACCTGACGATGATGACTCCACTTCCGAAACACCCCATTGCTGGCCATGTACGTTAGGGTTCAGAACATCACTATGTAAATACAAGCATTTCTTTTAATTCTATGTCAAAATTAAACATAGAAACATAGTATATAGAAGCTGGAGTAGGCCATTCAGCCCTTTGAGCCTGCTACACCATTCTTTTTGATCATGGCTAATCATCAAATTCAATATCCTGACCCTGGCCTTCCCTTTGATCCCTTTAGCTCCAAAAGCAATATCTAATTTATACTTGAAATCACACAATGTTTTGGCCTCAACTACTTTCTGTGGTCGTGAATTCCACAGATTCGCCCCTGTCTGGGTGTAGAAATTTCTCCTCACCTAAGTCCTAAAACAGCTGTACCGGTAAAATTAAATAACAATTAGTTTCATTCACTCCATTTGCCTTGCAGTGTTCTGCATGTTTCTCCAATCGCAAAGACTATGTATATGTGTGTGGATCTTTCTAATTTTAATTTGTAATTTACAGATATTCTGACACACAGTATCTGACAATAGATCAATTTGGTGTTCTAATTCAGGTCAGAAGCTCCACAGTGTTCTATGAAGTCCACCAGGATCATAGGTTTTGCACCTTGAATTTAGCTAGGGTGAGCATGAGATATTCCACTTCAGCTATGATTCAACTAACCCACTAAGGAGCTTTTATCAAACAAAGTTTATTTAAGTATACAGTTAACATGTACAGAAAGATAATTAGCAATAACTTTTACCAATTACAAACAAAAAAAAAAGAATCTTGATATTGTATAAGCCTTAACAGCTAAACACTGTTCCAACGAAACAAACCCCGTAAACAAAACCTTTGCCACAGGTTTAATACATCAAATATGAATCTCACGTGGTGCTGGAATTTAGTCCTTTGGTTGAATGCAGAAGAGGCTTGGAGTCAGAACGGCTTCCCAAAACACCAGGGAGAGAGAGACTCTAGGCAAGCCAACTACCAACAGCACATTTTCCACTCCAAGAATGCAAGGAGCTTTGCTTCCAGCTAACCAGCAGAATTTCCAATACCAGGGAGAGAGGGAGAAAAACACTGCTTTCAGTCTGACGTCCACCCCCTTCTAAACTAAAATTGAAAATGAACTCTTAGATTTTTTCCTGGGGAGGGACCACTTGACTTTGACTTGTCAGTCAATCTTCCCCCTCACAATGCAAGGCCATAAAAGACCCCTGAGTAAAAATAAACAGAAGCCTGTTTAAGCCATTGAAGTAGCAATAAAAGGACATCTAGCAGACAACCCGGCAACAGTGAGAAAAAAAACCCGAAAAGGTCTGCTTATAACTGCAGAGAACATGATTTTTAAAAAATTCTTAAAGACATACTAGCGTCACATTGGTGACTGATTTGACCCAGACTGCGCAAGCAGGACTGGAGATAGAGTTATGGAAGCCAAATTACTGCCATGTGTAATGTTATTTTAAACCATAATCACTTTCATTCAGGCGTGGAGTGCAAAGAGGCATGAAACAAAACAAAAGTATTTATTTTTAGATTCTACAAAGAATGGAAGAATAGATCTTGGGAAGGAGTGAAGATGTACAATGACCAAACTAGTTTCTAAAGGAGCGGTTTTGATGATGTAGATAAAAGGTTAGACTGCTCTGTTCTTGCCTTTACATTAGTCAACCAATGCAACATTTTTTAAAATGCAAATCTCTATTCTATATCTAAAACTTTCCCCTCATCATTGCCTCCATTTTTCAACAGATAAACATGCCTACGACATGACTGAATTCCATGAAGAAACAGCATAACATCATAGGTGTCATATCTCCTTCAGTGGATTTTTTAAAATTCCCTCATGGGATATGGACTTTCACTGGCAAGGCCAACATTTGTTGCCCATCCCTAATTGCTCTCGAGAGGGTGGTGGTTGTTATTGGTGGTTGTTATGGTGAGCGGGCGGGTAAGTGGAGCTGAGTCCACAAAAAGATCAGCCATGATCTTATTGAATGACAGAGCAGGCTCGAGGGGCCAGATGGCCTACTCCTGCTCCTAGTTCTTATGTTCTTATGAATGTTAATTATATTGTTAAGACACACAGGTGAAGGGTACTGTTCAATTAAGTACTTTGAACACATATAAATAGGGGATAGCTGGGACACTGGGCGGGTGAGGAGTGTTGACAGTCAACAAACTCTCTCAGTATAGAAACGACCTGTGTTTTAAGAACATAAGAACTAGGAGCAGGAGTTGGCCATCTGGCCCCTCGAGCCTCCTCCGCCATTCAATAAGATCATGGCTGATCTTTTCATGGACTCAGCGCCACTTACCCACCCACTCACCATAGCCCTTAATTCCTTTACTGTTCAAAAATGTATTTATCCTTGCCTTAAAAACATTCAATGAGGTAGCCTCAACTGTTTCACTGGGCAGGGAATTCCACAGATTCACAACCCTTTGTGTGAAGAAGTTCCTCCACAACTCAATCCTAAATCTGCTCCACCTTATTTTGAGGCCATGACCCCCAATTCTAGTTTCACCCGCCAGTGGAAACAACTTCCCTGCTTCTATCTTATCCATTCCTTTCATAATCTTATATGTTTCTATAAGATTTTCCCTCATTCTTCTGAATTCCAATGAGTATAGCCCCAGTCTACTCAGTCTCTCCTCATAAGCCAACTCTGTCAACTCCAGAATCAGCCTAGTGAATCTCCTCTGCACTCCCTCCAGTGCCAGTATATCCTTTCTCAAGTAAGGAGACCACAACTGTACACAGTAGTCCAGGTGTGGCCTCACCTGCACCTTATATAGCAGCAACATAACCCCCCTGTTTTTAAACTCCATCCCTCTAGCAATGAAGGACAAAATTCCACTTGCCTCCTTAATTACCTGTTGCACCTTTGACTTTTCTTTTGACTTCACCAACCAGCTTGGATCCTGTTAATATTGGCAGCAGTGAATGGTTGGCCGAAAGGGAAAGGTTGGAAATTAAGGTATGTTTTCAGACAAGGTTATAATTGGAGTTACTTTGGAGAAGAATGGTAGAAACCAAGTTTAAAAGAATCAGGGTTTGATTTTCCATCATTGTTGTATGAATCTCCCATCCATTGACTCTGTCTACATTTCCTGCTGCCTCGGAAAAGCAGCCAGCATAATTAAGGACCCCACACAGCCCGGACATACTCTCTTCCGTTGGGAAAAAGATACAAAAATCTGAGGCCATGTACCAAGAAATGCAAGAACAGCTTTTTCCCTGCTGCCATCAGACTTTTGAATGTACCTACTTCACATTAAGTTGATCTTTCTCTACACCCTAGCTATGGCTGTAACACTCTTAGAAACACTCTTAGAAAGACCCTTAGTACTGTAGAGGATCAGAAGGACCTTGGGGTCCGGGTCCATAGGACTCTGAAATCGGCCCCGCAGGTGGAGGAGGTGGTTAAGAAGGCGTATGGTGTGCTGGCCTTTATCAATCGAGGAATTGAGTTTAGGAGTCAGGGGATAATGATGCAGCTATATAAGACCCTCGTCAGACCCCACTTGGAGTACTGTGCTCAGTTCTGGTCGCCTCACTATAGGAAGGATGTGAAAAGATTGAAAGGGTGCAGAGGAGATTTACAAGGATGTTGCCTGGATTGAGTGGCATGCCTTATGAGGATAGGCTGAGGGAGCTCGGTCTTTTCTCCTTGGAGAGACGAAGGATGAGAGGAGACCTAATAGAGGTGTATAAGATGTTGAGAGGCATAGATCGGGTGGACTCTCAGAGGCTTTTTCCCAGGGTGGAAATGTCTGCTACGAGAGGACACAGGTTTAGGGTGCTGGGGGGTAGGTACAGGGGAGATGTTAGGGGTAAGTTTTTCACACAGAGGGTGGTGGGCGAGTGGAATCGGCTGCCGTCAGTGATGGTGGAGGTGAACTCAATAGGGTCTTTTAAGAGACTCCTGGATGAGTACATGGAGCGTAATAGGATGGAGGGTTATAGGTAGGTCTAGAAGGTAGGGATGTGTTCGGCACAACTTGTGGGCCGAAGGGCCTGTTTGTGCTGTAGTTTTTCTATGTTTCTATGTTTCTACTACATTCTCTGCTCTCTTGTTTCCTTCTCTATGAATGGTATGCTTTGGCTGTATAGTGCGCAAGAAACAATACTTTTCGCTGTATACTAATATATGCGACAATAACAAATCAAATCAAGATGAACCTTATAGAAGGTGATGACCTAGTGGTATTATTGTTCGACTATTATTCTAGAAACTCAACTAATGTTTTGGGGACCCAGGTTCGAAACCCGCACAGCAGATGGTGGAATTTGAATTCAATAAAGAATATCTGGAATGAAGAATCTACTGGTGACCACGAAACCATTGTCGGAAAAGTCCATCTGGTTCACCAATGTCCTTTAGGGAAGGAAATCTGCCATCCTTATCTGGTCTGGCCAAGTGTGACTCCAGAACCATAGCAATGTGATTGACTCTCAACTGCCCTCGAGCAACTAGGGATTGGCAATAAATGCATCAACCAGCCAGCGACGTCCACCTCCCACAAATTAATAATAAAAACATTACGCCCAAAGGAAGGGTGAAGTAGATATATGGACACGGGTTACGTCCTTATCAAAGGAAAAGCAAGATATGGCCTTAGCAGGTTTGCTTCCTAACAGAGACACGAACAGCTGCAAAGTATTTTCAGAAATAGAGGCTCATCATTTCAACACTGCAGAAGGTTTGGATAATCTCTTAAAATTTAGGGACAAAACGTATAGGAAAGATGACCCATGCAATGGATATGAGACATGGTCAGCCTTTGAAGAAGTTAGAAGGATGGATGGTTATTCCATTGAATAATATGTCATGGAATTTAAATGGTTATTTACAATATTGCAGAAATTCTATTTGGAGATAATTAATTCAGCGTTTGTCTTCAGATTGTTTGATTGTGTTAAAGTATGGAACATGGAAAGGCTCCATGCAAAGGCTGGAGTTAGATTCTTCGAGAGAGAGAGACTTTTGGAATGAATGTCCTGTAGCATGAGGGTGTGTAGGTAAATATAAAGATGTAAAAATATAATGTACATTCAACAAAGAGCGTTACTGCAGAAAGGTTGAGGATTGACCTAATAAATAAAATGAATGTTGGAGAGAAAAGCAATCGCAAAGCGAAAATGGTCAATGCAAGTCACTAACTCTGAGACTGTTTTACAAACATAAATGCTTGCTTGAAGTAACTGTTGGAAATCCTAGAAGGGAGACATCTTATATTATGATGGGTTACACAAAATGTGGCTTTTCTTTTTTCTTTGATTTGTCTGGAAAATTTCTGCGTGTGTTATAACGTCGTTGTTTAAAGAAAGACAAGGAGATCTGTAAATAGTGGCTTGAACTCTACCACCCCTTGCCCGCCACGGAATCGTTAGCCCTGGTACTGACTTTTTGGTTTAGTTAATCAAGTTTCCCTTTGACATTTGGTTTTAGTTACAGTGCCCCGCCAGGGGATTAATTTGATTGCTTAATTTTTGTTTTCTGAAAAGAGACTATAAATGGGGAAAAGCTGGGATACTGAATGTGTGTGAGGCGTGTCGAGACTGAACACAGTTAATAAACTCTCTGAGTAAGGAAAGGCAACTTTTTGATTTTGGCTTCACCAGCCAGCTTAGATCCAGTTAAGTGGTGAGCAGTCTTTTTGATCCACTGCAGTCACTTTGGCACAGGTACACCGACAGTACTGCTGGAAAGGGAGCTCCAGGATTTTGACCCAGTGATCGTGAATGAACGGCGAATCTATTCCAAATCAGGATGCCGTGTGTCTCGGAGGAGAAAGTTGCAGATGACATTAAGATTAAAACGATTGAAATTAAGCATAGACAAGGGTGGATAGTCAGAGGCTTTTTCCCGGGGTGGAAGTGTCAATTACAAAAAGAGGCACAGGTTCAAGGTGAGAGGGGGAAAGTTTAAGGGAAATGCGCGAGGGAGGTTTTTCACACAGAGTGGTGGGTGCCTGAAACACACTGCCAGAGGAGGTGGTGGAAGCAGGCACATTTAAGAGGCATTTGGAAGGGGACATGAATAGGGAGGGAATCGAGGGATATGGACCGACTAAGGGCAGGTTTATTTTTAGTTTAATTAGGGCAGCATGATTGGCATGGGCTGAAGGGACAAAGGGCCTGTTCCTGTGCTGTACTTTTCTTTGTTCTTTGTTCTTTGAAGCATTCCAATGGATGACAGACACGAACGAGTTGGACATTCGCAGGATGTGATCCCAGCAGTTAACACCACCATTGTCCTCACCCGAGCCTGCTGGCAACAACTCTGTGCAATCAGTGGAAGGGAGAGTGGGTGCCATTGCGGGTATATGCCCGCATGCACCCATGAAGCCACAAACTCATTCACCCATCATTTCCTTTGGGGAGGGATAAATTTCCTCTATTGCCTCTTGACCCTGTCCATGTTCTCCGTGGCCTTCTAAGGGGTGGGGTGGGTGTGTAGGGTGGGGGTGGGTGTGTGGGGCGGGGGTGGGTGTGTGGGGCTGGGGGCTGGGGGGTGGGTGTGGGGGGGGTATTGGGTGTGTGGGGGTGGGGAGGTGGGGGTGTGAGGGTAGGGGTGGGTGTGGGGGGTGTGTGTGTGCGGTGTGGGGGGGAGTTTGTGGGGGTGGGGGGGCTGGGTGTGTGGGGGTGGAGGACTGGGTGTGTGGGCGTGGGCGTGTGTGGGGTAGAGGGGGTGGGGTGTGGGCTAATCAGTTAAAACGTTCCCATAAATCTTTGCGGGGCAAATAGTTCCCGGTTCATTCGCAACAAAAGCAGAAAGTGCTGGAAAATCTCAGCGGGTCTGATAGCATCTGTGGAGAGAGAATAGGGCCAATGTTTCGAGTCTGAATAACCACTCGAAACATTGGCTCTATTCTCTCTCCACAGATGCTGCCAGACCGCTGAGTTTCCCCAGCATTTTCTGTTTTTGTTTCAGATTCCAGCATCTGCAGTATTTTGCCTTTATCCCTGTTCATTGGCCCACTTATGAGACTCATATTCAGTCTTCTGAAAGTTGCAATGTTTGCAATAACTTCGCTGCCTATCTCTATAGATATGTTGGATCCTGACAAGGCCAGTGGAGCAGGTTCTCCGACAAAGGCAATTTGTCCACGCCCCTCCCGCTCTCAACATTTTCCTGTAAGGAGTGGATGGAAGCTCTCTGCCTTACAAGGTTATTAATTCTCTGAAAAAGCAGGAGGCCTCGCAAAACCAGTTCTGCAATGTCAGAAGGTGTTGCCTTTCAGGTTTGCTGATGACACCACCATGGTGGGTCGGATCTCTAACAATGACAAGATAGAGTACTGGAAAGAGATAGAGAATCAGGTGAGCGGGTGCGATGACAATAATCTCTTCCTCAATGTCAAAAAATAAAGAAGATAGTCATCAACTTGAGGAAGTGTAGTGGAAGACATGCCCCTGTCTACATCAATGAGGACGGAGTAGAAATGGTTGAGAGATTCAAGTTTTAAGGTGCCCAGATCACCAACAACCTGTTCTGGTCCCCCCATGCTGACACTATAGTTACGAAAGCCCACCAACGCCTCTACTTTCTCATAAGACGAAGGAAATTTGGCATGTCCGCTGGGCCTCTCACCAACCTTTACAGATGCACCATAGAAAGCATTCTTTCAGGTTGTATCACAGCTTGGTATGGCTCCTGCTCTGCCCAAGACTGCAAGAAATTACAAAGGGTCATGAACAAAGCCCAGTCCATCATTCAAACCAGCCTCCCATCCATTGACTCTGTCTACATTTCCCACTGCCTCAGAAAAGCAGCCAGCATAATTAAGAACCCCATGCACGCCAGACATTCTCTCTTCCACCTTCTTCCGTCGGGAGAAAGATACAGAAGTCTGAGGACACATACTAACTGATTCAAGAACAACTTCTTCCCTGCTGCCATCAGACTTTTGAGTGGACCTACCTCGCACTAAGTTGATCTTTCTCTACACCCTAGCTATAACTGTAACACTACATTCTGCACCTTCTCCTTTCTTTCTCTATGAACGGTATGTTTTGTCTGTATAGCATGCAAGAAATAATACTTTTCACTGTATGCTAATACATGTGACAATAATAAATCAAATCAAATCAGATCTTTCAGATCTGATGTAAAGTCAAGGTCCCAATTTTTCTCTTGAAAGATTGCAAGGTATTATTTTGCAGAGGAGCAAGGGCGTTGTCCTGGCCAGCCACCAAACTCAAACTACCAGATGACTGTCTATTTACCATTTTCTGGAACTTTCTGCCTCATTTCCCTACTTTACAACAGGTGGACACCCTCCAGAAATGTACTTAATTCGTTATGTTGTGGTGATGGGCCTTCCTCTTGAACCTTTGCTGTCGAAGAGGTGAAGATACTGCTACAATGTTCTTAGGGAGTTCAAGCATTTTGACCCATTGACAATGAAAGGACATCAATATATCTTTAGGTTGGGAAGGTGTGTGAATTGGAGGGGAACATTGCGATGATGATAGTCCCATGCACTTGCTATCCTTGGTAGCTGGTGGGACAGAAAATTCGGCGGACCATTTAAAAGTCCATTGAGCTTGGGCAGGAATTTCCAGTCTTTGGGCGCGTGGCTGGAAAACCCTGCCCCTTGTTCCTAAGGGTGGTGGAATTTGCAGGATTCAGAATTGCTGCCGAGTTGGTACAGTGTATCATGTACACACTGCAGCCATTGTTCATGATGATAATCAGGCAGGATGGGAGACAACCCCAGTTACCTTGGGGTGCTCATTTAGTGAGCTGCCAGGCCTCTCGGATCTGAAGAAGGTGCAAGCATGGGGCTCACCCCAGCACCTGGGTGGCCCCATTAATGTCACTTCAGAAAATGAAGGCAAGAGGGTTAGGAATCCCTGGTCCTGCCTCATTATCCTCGCAACACTGTCCCTGGTCTCATTTCCTGGTAAGAAGTTTAACAACACCAGGTTAAAGTCCAACAGGTTTATTTGGTAGCAAAAGCCACAAGCTTTCAGAGCCTTAAGCCCCTTCTTCGGGGGGATAGAAGGAGCTCAAGGCTCCGAAAGCTTGTGGCTTTTGCTACCAAATAAACCTGTTGGACTTTAACCTGGTGTTGTTAAACTTCTTACTGTGTTTACCCCAGTCCAACGCCGGCATCTCCACATCATTTCCTGGGCCTTGGGACTATTGCAAGTATGGGACAAGCTCCACCCATTCAAGAATATTAGCTTTTAGATTTATATCAAACTTTTATTTATGTCCGTGTAGGAAACAGAAATAAAACAGGAGATACTAGAAAAAAATGAGTTTAAGATTCAGAAAGGCAGTTCGATAGATTTATTTGTTTATCAGAATGTATCTGCATCAAATTGGATTCTTCACAGTGGAGATAAGGCAGATGAAAACCCACATGTCAGCAGAAGCTTGCTGTGAATGCAAATTGCTTTGCTGCCGGCTTCACTATTTTATCAATCTATTGTATACCAACGATCAAACCTATTCATGAATACAAAGGAAAGATAATGTTACAGACAACAGAACACCTTGAGAGACCCTGCAAGGTCAGCTTGCTATCTTGGGTCTGACATAAGGGAGAGCTACCATGCAAAGTGCAGCCAGAGGGTACTGCCAACCTCAACAGCATCTTCTGGCAGCTACGAGTGGTACACACCTGCCAGCAGATGACCCAGCAGAGGCTCCGAGCAGGAACAATGCAAACTACAGGGAGATCGGAAAGAGAAAGGACAATAAAATGACAGATGGGGAGGAGGAGTAAAGACAGATCTCCAAAGTAACACAATTAATAGCTTGTATTTCACTCCACTGCGGCACTGACTGTGGCACTATAGAAGGTGTCGTTTCTCTTTTCAGCTGAGGTGTTAAACCCAAATTCCGGCTTGGATTTTCCCTGAGTTGGAATGGCAGGCTGGTCCAGATTCCAAGATTCCCAACCCCATTCCCAGGTTGTCTGATTTTTGGTAGTGTTGTTGAGGGATATGGGTAGATTCCTGTATAAAATCCGCACCAGGCAAAAACCAGACCTGGGTCTTTGGACTATTTGTCCAATGACGAGTATTTTCATCTGCCTTATCGCCACTGCGAAGAATCCAATTTGGTGCAGACAAATTCTGATAAACAAATAAATCTATCATACTGCCTTTCTGAAGCTTAAACTCATTTTCCCGGTACCTCCTGTTTTTGTTTCTGCTTCCTACACTGACATTTGGACTATTAGTCCAGTGGCGAGCATTTTCCAGCATTTTTCTATTTTTATTTCAAAAACCAGACCTGGCCAGCTCCATTGCAGAGATAGGCAAAATACCATAAGATATAGGAGCAGAATTGGGCCACTTGATCCAACGAATCTGCTCTGCCATTCGATCATGGTTGATGAGTTTTTTAACCCCATTCTCCCGCCTTTTTTCCGTAACCTTTGATCCCCTTACCAATCAAGAACCTATCTATCGCTGTCTTAATCAGGTGCATATCCAAATCCTACTCAATTTCCTTGGAGTCGGGCCACGTTTTTCAAGAGTCTTGGTTCAGGGCCCCTCAGAGAATCACGAACCCTTCATGGGAACATGAGGGGACCATTTAAAAAGTAAGTTCAAAAGGTCTTCCTCATGCCCAATGCCAAGCAATGACATCCCATATACCCTCTATGGCCCCTCATGCCCCCAATGCCAAGCAATGGTACTTCTATGCCCAGTGACCCACCATGCACTGTAAAAGAATGTAATTCATTCATGACTTTTTTTCACACAGCAGAATATTATTTCAATAAAACGCCATAAATGTATCAATAACAAAAACCACAAACTCTTGAAACAACGTAACCTTGTGTAAATGAACATTGTGAATTTGACAGTAGAGATCAGCGAGACTGAGTCGTCAATCAAGAAATATTTTCCATGAGGCAACAAGCGTAAAGGATGACAACCTAGTGTTCGGATGATTAATATTTTTATTGCCTTCCAAACATAGTAGAAAGTTACAAATTAATTACTTCTTTAAAAAGCATTTTTTCTACGTGTCCCTGGCAGCACAGCGGCACAGCGGTTAACATGGCTGCCTCTCGGCACCAGGGACCCAGATTCAATTCCGTCCTCGAGTCACTGTCTGTTTGGAGTTTGCACATTCTCCCTGTATCTGTGTAGGTTTCCTCCAGGTGCTCCAGTTTCCTCCCACAAGCCAAAGATGTGCGGGTTAAGAACATAAGAAATAGGAGTAGGAGTAGGCCATCCAGCCCCTCAAGCCTGCTCCGCCATTCAATAAGATCATGGTTGATCTGATAGTGGGTTCAGTTCCACTTACCCGCCCGCTCCCCATAACCCTTAATTCCCTTAATGGTTAAAAATCTATCTATCTGTGACTTAAACACATTTAACGAGGTAGCCTCTACTGCTTCATTGGGCAGAGAATTCCAAAGATTCACTACCCTCTGGGAGAAGAAGAAGTTCCTCCTCAACTCTGTTCTAAATTGACTCCCCCGTATTTTGAGGTTATGCCCCCTAGTTCTTGTTTCCATTGTAAGTGGAAGTAACCTCGCTGCTTCTACCCTGTCTAGCCCCTTCATTATCTTATATGTCTCTATAAGATCTCCCCTCAACCTTCTAAACTCCAATCAGTACAGGCCCAGTCTACTCAATCTCTCCTCATAAGCTAACCCCCTCATCTCTGGAATCAACCTGGTGAACCTTCTCTGTACCCCCTCCAAAGCTAATATGTCCTTTCTTAAATAACAGGACCAAAATTGTACACAGTACTCTTGGTGCGGCCTCACCAGTACCCTGTACAATTGCAGCAAGACCTCCCTGCTTTTATACTCCATCCCTCTCGCGATAAAGGCCAACATTCCATTTGCCTTCTTGATTACCTGCTGCACCTGCAAACTGAGTTTTTGTGATTCATGCACAAGGACCCCCAGGTCCCTCTGCACAGTAGCATGTTGTAATCTTTCACCGTTTAAATAATAGTCCATTTTACTATTATTCCTTCCAAAGTGGATAACCTCACATTACCAACGTTATACTCCATCTGCCAGATCCTTGCCCACTCACTTAGCCTATCCAAATCTCTCTGCAGACTCTCTGCTTCCTCCACGCAATTTGCTTTCCCACTCATCTTTGAGTCATCCACAAACTTTGTTACCCTACACTCGGTCCCCTCCTCCAGATCGTCTATGTATATGGTAAATAGTTGAGGCCCCAGCACCGATCACTGCGGCAGGCTACTAGTCACTGATTGCCAACCGGAAAAGCACCCATTTATTCCGACTCTCTGCTTTCTGTTAGATAGCCAATCCTCAATCCACGCTATCACTTTACCCCCAACTCCGTGTACCTTTATCTTATGCAGCAACCTTTTGTGAGACACCTTATCGAATTAGGTTAGGTTGGGGTTAGGTTGATTGGCCATGCTAAATTGCCCCTTAGTGTCCCAAGATGTGTAGATAAGGGGGATTAGCAGTGGTAAAAATGTAGGATTACGGGGATAGGGCCTGGATGGGATTGTTGTCAGTGCAGGTTCAATGGGCCGAATGGTCTCTTTCTGCACTGTAGGGATTCTATGATTCTATTATTTTATATCCTAATAGCAATATAGGGTCCATCAGTTCTTTCTTTTTCATAGAATCATACAGCGCAGAAGAGGTCCCTCGACCCACCTAGTCCACGACATCACATTAGAAACACCTGAACTCCCACCTCATCCCATCTGCCAGCACTTGGCCCATAGTCCTGAATGTAATGATGTGCCAAGTGCTCATCCAGGTATTTTTTAAAGGACGTGAAGCATCCCGCCTCCACCACCCTCCCAGGCAGCGCATTCCAGACCCTCACCACCCTCTGGGTAAAAAAAGTTTTTCTCACACCCCCCCTAAACTTTCTGCCTCTCACTTTGAGCCTTTGTCCCCTTGTGACTGACCCTTCAACCAAGGGGAATGGCTGCTCCTTATCCACTCTGTCCATATCCTCATAATCTTGTACACCTCGATCAGGTCACCTCTCAGTCGTCTCTGCTCCAACAAAAACAACCCAAACCTACCCAACCTCTCTTCATAACTTAAATGTTCCATCCCAGGCAGCATCCTGGTGCATCTCCTCTGCACCCCCTCCAGTGCAGTGTATTGTAGGCCAATGGGCATGGATGGGCAGAGCTTGGAATTGGGGGTATGAGGGGCCATAAAGGGTGGTTGGAATGACAGAGCTTTACATAGGAGTCCTGAGGGGCCAATGGGGGTGAGTGGAAGGGGATAACTTGTCATAGGGAGCATGTGGGGCCATAGGAAGTGGGAACAGTGCAGATGCTCTGGCAGACACAGCTCAGGTTCCACTCTGCTTGGCCCAGACCTCAGTCACACTGACTAGGAGGTGTGCCCAGCATGGGAAGCCACATTTTCCTGCAAAGTAGCTGCCCAACGTCTGCCTATCTCCTAATGATCAGCCAGAGGAGGAGCGGGGAAGGGACATCAGCACTTGCCTACTGTAACACGGAAAGCAGATGAAGAATGGGGAGAAATATACAAAATGATGGGAGATGCTGGCCCTAAGCAGCCCAGAGGGGAAAAAAAACATTTGGGCCTGTATTTTTATTTCCCCTTTTTACCGGTGTTCCATTCTAATGTGTACAAGACCAGTTCAGACCAGCATTCTCATTCTCCCATTTGACTGTTTTTTGGGAGTCAGTAAAGTACATGGATTCCTCGGTCTACAAACTAAGCCATAGTCTTGGGAGTGGGTCTGGGCGCAAAATCAGGAAATCTCATATTGGGGCAGCGCCCCCCACACCTTCCTCCCTCCAGGTGATCCTGCCGGAAGCAAGCTGCCACCAGTTACCCAGCTGACAGCAGCAGTTAGCTAACGATTAATTAAATGCTTGCTTAAGGGAAGACTGGTGTCACTGCCAGTTCTTTGTGGTGGAAAACAGACCCATCTACTAAAGCTGGAGCCCAGACGTTGTCTGGCAGAAGCCCCCTGGCAGCGGGACGTGGATGGTCAATGATGCCTCTTTTAAAGCCAACCCCCTACAACTCCTCCTAACCAATGACCCTTGACCCTCCCCCTGCCCACAAGTTTAAAGTTGGTTTATTAGTGTCACGGGTAGGCTTACATTAACACTGCAATGAAGTTACTGTGAAAATCCCCTAGTCGCCACACTCCAGCGCCTGTTTGGGGTACAGTGAGGGAGAATTTAGCATGGACAATGCACCTAACCAGCATGTCATTCAGACTGTGGGAGAAAACCGGAGCACCCGGAGGAAATCCACGCAGACAACCCCAGAGCTGCAAGTATCAAAGGGGCCACGGAGTTTCCTTCACCATGATTTTTAAAATTCACTTGTGGAATGTGGGTGTCGCTGGCTGATCAGCATTTATTGTCCCTCCATATTTGCCCTTGAGAAGGTGCTGGTGAGCTGCCTTCTTGAATCAGTCCATGTGCTGTAGATACACCCACAGTGCTGTTAGGGAGGGAGTTCCAGGATTTTGACGCAGCGATAATGAAGGAACGGCGATATATTTCCAAGTCAGGATAGTGAGGAGAGGAACCTCCAGGTGGTGGAGTTCCCATGCATCAGCTGCCCTTGTCCTTCTAGGTGGTGGTGATTGAGGTTTTGGAAGGTGCTGCCTAAGAGGCCTTGGTGAGTTCCTGCAGTGAACACTGCTGTCACTGTTCATTGGTGGTGGTCGTTGGTCAAATAGAATTATAGAATCACGACAGTACAGAAGGAGGCCATTTGGCCCACCAACCACAACCCCACCCAGGCCTTATCCCCATAACCCCACACAATTACCCTGCTAATTCCCCGATTCTAGGGTCAATTTATCATGGCCAATCAACCTAACCCACACATCTTTGGACTGTGGGAGAAAACCGGAGCACCCGGAGGAAACTCACGCAGACGTGAGGAGAATGTGCAAACTCCACACAGACAGTCATCCGAGGCCGGAATTGAACACGGGTCCTTGGTGCTGTGAGGCAGCAGTGCTAACCACTGTGCCACCGTGCCACCCCAATATTGCCTTGATGTCAAGATGATCTGGCAGCTACAGCCACAGTCACTTAAAACAGTGAAAAAAGTCTTCAGAAAGCACCTCTACCTTGGGAAGTCCTTGTGGTCCTCTCAACTACATCAGCAGCATCCACCTTTCCTGGTGGAGCTGCCAGCCACCCACAGGCTAGGTTGACCGTCCCACATGAAGACAGGATTCCCAGAGGCAGGTCACTAATTGGCCGCTTCAGGAGGATCACAGAGGCAGGCAGAAGTCAGACACCATCAGGGTCAGGACTGCATATGACTCTGACACCCACAGATGGGCGGCACGGTAGCACAGTGGTTAGCACTGCTGCTTCACAGCTCTATTGACCCAAGTTCCGTTCTGGTTTTGGGTGACTGTCTGTATGGAGTTTGCATGTTCTCCCCGTGTCTGCACGTGTTTCCTCCGGGTGCTCTGGTTTCCTCCCACAGTCCAAAAATGTGCAGGTTAAGTAGATTGGTCATGCTGAATTGCCCCTTAGTGTCCGAAGATGTGTAGGTTAGCGGAGTAAATATGTGGAATTACTGAGTAAGCGTGGGTAAGAGTCAGTGCTGACACGATTGTTCAAATGGCCTCCTTCTGCTCTGAAGGGATTGTACAATTCTATGAATCTTCTAAGAGGAATAGGTTCCGCCCATTGGGTACACAAGCCAGGACGTTATGCTGAACCTGTATAAAGATTGTTTGGGTATTGCACCCAATTCTGGGCTTCGAGCTTCAAAAAGGATGTGAAGCTTTGGGAAAGGTTACAGAAGAAATGTAATAGAATGGGAGAAGGGATTAACGTTGAATAGACGGAGTGGAGAGGTTGATGTTGTTCACCTTCAAGCAAAGAAAGATCAGAGGAGAGTAGATAGAGGTGTTTAAAGTCATGAAGCGTTTAGGCAGTCGAACTGAGAGCAATTGTTTCCAATGAGTGAAGTGTCGACAAGCAGACAGCGCAGATTAATGATGACTGGCAGAGGAACAAGACACAACATGAAGAAAAACATTTTTATGTAACTCGTGGCTAGGATCCGGGCTGCATTGCTGATAGATGGGGGGAAACAGATTTTAATAGTTGCCTTTCAAAGGGAATTGGATAAATTCATGAAGAAGAAATAATCACAAGATGCGGGGAAAGAGGAAGAGGATAGGACAAGAGGATTGCTGTACGCGAATGGCCACCTGGGTTCAATTCCGGTCTCGGGTCACTGTCTGTGTGGAGTTTGCACATTCTCCCTGTGTCTGCGTGGGTTTCCTCTGGATGCTCCGGTTTCCTTCCCCAGTCCAAAGATGCATGGGTCAGGTGGATTGGCCATGCTAAACTTCCCCTTCATGTCAGGGGGGCTAGCAGGGTAAATACGTGGGATGACAGGAATCGGGCCTGCGTGGGGTTATTGTCGGTGCAGTCTCAATGGGTCGAATGGCCTCCTTCTTAGGGACGGCACGGTGGTTAGCACTGCTGCCTCACAGCACCAGGGACCTTGGTTCAATTCTGGCCTCGGGTGACTCTATGCGCAGTTTGCACATTCATCCCAAGTCTGCGTGGGTTTCCTCCGGGTGCTCCGGTTTCCTCCCACAGTCCAAAGATCTGCGGGTTAGGTGGATTGGCCATGCTAAATTGCCCTTTAGTATCGGGGGATTAGCAGGGTAATTATGTGGGGTTACGGGGATGGGGCCTGGGTGAGATTGCTGTCGGTGCGGGCTCGAAGGGTGGAATGGCCTCCTTCTGCACTGTAGGGATTCTATGATTCCATAATTCAGTGCCCTACCCCTATTCAAAGATGCTGAAAGTGGTCAGTAAAATATCGGAGAAGGAAATGTTTATGATTTTAAAATTCTCTTCAAAAAATACATCTGCAAATATTGACTGGAAATGAAAGGAATCCCACTGGAGCTATTTGTTAACCTTTCTGGAGAGAGTATCCAAGCTGCTGGAGTGAGCAATCTGTATGCTGAGTCTGTGGGACTGCAGCAGATCTCCTGAACGTCTGCAGCTCCCGAAACAAATTGCTCCCAGCGCAAAGCTGTCCGTTCCTGTTAGCCCTTTACGGATACGAAGCAGCCCCGCTGCTGATACCGAGAGGAGCTGCCGAAGGTCAGTGAAGGTTAAAGTAAGCCAAGACCCACGCGCATAAATTTTCCCCAAGTGATACTGTCAAAATGATTTTGATGCAGAGTAAAAAGTGTGGAATCTGTCACGTTGAACAAAAGCACTTTTCCTGACATTTTTATTCCTTTTCATTTTTATTTGCCAGCAAGGACTCTCCATAAGACACTCTCTTTCATTGAGTCTCTCTCTTTCATTGTGTCAAATAACTGGGTTTGAAGTATCGAAGCATTGAATAGAGCAGGGCAATTATATTTTCTTCAGTAAAAAGGTTTTTTTTTTATTTTTGCAAATCTAATCATGCCTCGGAGGCTTGAGATCCAGAACGCAGACTCTGGAACTTGGCAAGACAAGGTCAACATTCAATCCAAAGGTCAATTAAGGACCTTCTTGCTCTGTAAGATTGAGCTCCATCTTCCATGATAAACTGAGTGGATTAGCGGGAGTGGGGGTGGGGGCTAAATTGCCTGTGCTGAATTACTCCAGTCCAAAACTGTGCGGGTTAGGTTGATTGGCCATGATAAATTGCCCCTTAATGTCAGGGGATTGGGAGGGCAAATATATGGGGTTACGGGGATAGGACAGGACCTGGGTGGGATTGTTGTCTGTGCAGGCCTCCTTCTGCACTGTAGATTCTGTGGAGCCAATATGGGATTAAGTTTCACCCTGGAGCTGGTTTCAAAGTAACACAATTGAAAGAATAGCAAATTAATAGCCATCAACTAAACCCTGCAGTATCTTCCTGGGTCTTTCAGATGGAGGGAGTCGCGCTTCTCGCCATCGAAGAGTGAGCAGGGGAACACATCCCCAGTGACTCCTATTGCCCCATTAGTTATTTCACGCTCGACTGAACATTAAGTGGCTCCAGACGGGACTTCCATCCCTCACTGGGGAGGACATCCCACCCTAGAGAGCTGCTGGTCAACCAGATTGGCTGGCAGCGCTGCAGTGGACAGATGCAAGAGGACCCCTGAGACTAAGTCCGAGCACCAGAGACCCAGATAAGCTCAAGGGTTTCCAGGGCTGGGAGGGTAAGGAAGACCCGGGGTATTTACCCAGCAGTAATAATACTCCAGTAGCAAGCAATAAAAGAACTAACTTCACAAAGTGAATCAAAATAAAGGTTTAATAAAGAAACTTCAGTGAGCAACCACACCCTGAGCCACCAATGCTCCCACAATCCCCATCTGCACCGAGTCAGCTGATCACCAGATCGTTTTGCCATTGGTTACCTTGTCCACCGGGTCAGCTGGTCAGCTGACCCTCACCGCATGTTACCATTGGTTACATTATAACACTGGAGGGGGCACAAAGGGTGACCAGGGTCCCGGATGAGAGGTCAGGGAGGGGTCAGAGGTCACTGGATCTTAAGGGAGTGGGGGGTGCCTCACTTCAGAAGGGGGCTTCTGATTGAGGTGTTTCCCTCCCCCAGCTACCCGCCCAAGTTGTCACTCTTATTTTTGGGCCTCCTCCACCAAAGTTCAATGCTTCCGACAGCCTAAAACTTGAGGTAGGGCAGAAAATAGTTCTTAAGTGGCCAAGTAAAAGGGTTTCAACTGGGGAAAGGGTGGGCTACCATTTGAGGCCTTGCCCACCCAAGCATAAAGTCGCTGTGTGATTGGGGCAGGCAGGAGCCCAGAGGGAATCACATCCCTTCAATTTCACCCTCCCTCCCCCACCTAGAAATGCCACCAATGGGGGAGCATAAAACCCTGGACCTGGAGTGCTACCAGTTGTACTTGTTAAAAACTCCATCAATGCAAATAACCCAGTGCACCTCAATTAAGGCTAATTCTCAGTCTAAACAAGACATAACTTAATCCAAAAGATTACTCAAATAACTATTAGGTTCATACTGATATTCAAACAATGATAGGCGTAAAGGCAGATTACTGCGGATGCTGGAATCTGAAACAAAAACAGAAAATGCTGGAAAATCTCAGCAGGTCTGACAGCATCTGTGGAGAGAGAATAGAGCTGGTGTTTCGAGTCTGGATGACCCTTCGTCATAATAAATCCCAGCATTGCGATAGTGGTTGCTGCAGTCTTGTTTTAGCCTGACCTCTTCCAGTAATTGTTCATGTGATTTATCTGACAGGGGGTGTTAGTGTCAGTGGACTATTTGTCTCTGGCAGGCTTCACTGCTGAGTATTTACACATCGTCACTATGCACCAGTTTTGTCTCCCGCTCCCTGACCATTTTGAGCCTTGGCCAATCAGCTAGCTCATCTGTAGGGCTCAGTACCATGCCGTGTGGTGCATTTACCTGCTGAATTTCTGAGGGGGCCGATCCCACTTGATGGTGCAAAAACCTTAGAAATCAGCGTTGTGTTTAAGTTTGCCATGGGGCAGAGTTCTCCCAACAGGCCCATAGCGGGGAGTTTGGTGACGGGTGGGAGCGGAGGATGCAGCAAGAGCCAAAAACAAATCAGAAACTCGCCGACGTGAAATTGCAATTCTCTCAATGGCGGGTTAATGACAGGTCGGTCTTCCCGCTGGCAAATGGCGTGAACACCACTTACATTCGTGTGCATTGTATGAATGTTCATTACAACAGCTGCCCGCCATTGTCCCGTCAGGCCTCCTAATAGTGCGTCACACCAGCGGAAAATCACGTCCATGTCAAACGCGATTGCTAAAGAGCGGCACGCGTAAGGCGGTCCTCAGTTCGTCAGAGACTTTGAGGTGTGCGCAGCAATGGTTTCTGCCATAGAGCTACACTGCTCCTGGTGTGCTCGCCAACACTTTGCCAGGATAGACCAGAACCTGCCTTCATCTCTATGCCAAGCTGGTCTTCATGGACAGCACTCCACTGCTGGACCCATGGACCCCACTGTGTCACCATCCCAGATCAGTGCTGTGCCTGGGGCTGGGGAGTACAGGGGTCTCCTTGTCCCCCCCACCCCCGCAGTGTCCCATAGTAATGTTTATCTAGACAGCACTGTGCCGTGGGACTTTGGCAGCCACCGCAGCAAAGGTCCAAAGTTCGACCAGGGATGGAGTGTGGGGTGAGTGGGTGGGTGTGGTGGACCTCAGTTGTGCCTTTGTCCTATATGGACCACCGTTGTGTGTGCTTGTCATACCTGGACACATCCCCTTCCAGTTTGGGTCCTCCCCTCAGCACCTAGTATAAAGGTGGCTGTCTCCTCCCCCTTGTTCAGTCCAGGTTGGTTATATGTTGGGATCTGCTCCTGATTCTGTTGTGAATAAAAGCCTACACTTATATTGGCATATCGGTAGCCTTTCGCCTTATTGATAGCGCATCAGTGGGGGTGCTGGCCTGACGAAGACAAGGGGGTGCACAATGTGGAAGGAGGGCTGTGGCAAGGCTGGGGGGTAGGCTGAGGGCTCATGATAGCAGGCAGTGGGGCAAGGAGGGGGATGAAGAAGATGAACAATGGAAGACAGGCCCAGTCAATGCTGCATGAAATGCAGATAAACTAGGGGGCCAAAGGGATAACACATTGTTCACTGGAAGGGGGTGGATGAAGACCCCAGAGGCAGTGAGTAGAGGTCCAAGTGCGGCATGGGCGCTTCGCAGGTGATCACCTGCATGGCTGGGTAAAGACAGTCCGGCTGGAGAGAGTGAGATGAGTGTGCTGAACTGGTGTTTAAATATGGCATCGGGACTTTCAAACACATCAGCTGTGGACCTGCCAGGATGGGAATTCTCCTCTGCATAATTAATGAGGTACAAAGGGCAGAATCTGGTATGGGATCCTGCTATTCTGGTTACGGGACAGACACTGCCGGAGCTGCCCGCCACTGTACTTAATCTCAAAATGGGAGAATTCTGCCCATAGTTTCCACAGCTCTTCTGCTGAAGTCACGGTGGAAATTCACCATCTTTATCGACAAAGCCTATCTTGAAATCCCTGCCGTGCAAACACTGGTTTATTGTTGACAAGCAATCTGTATATGAGGGGAGGTGGACTGGGGGCGGGCGGTTGATGGGGTGAGTGCAATGGACACAATTCACTCCAGGTTCCCACCCACCCTGAATGTGGTTGCCATTTTACAGCAGGGGGGGAAGCCCACGGTGGGGACTGTCCCTTTAAAGATCAGTCTGCAGAGTAAGGGTCACATGACTCAGGGAACCAATCGGGGAGCAGGGTGGGGGGTTACCCTTGTAAGAATGGGCTTCTGTACTCAAGAATCATCTCAGGAACTGATTACAGCTATGAGGCTGTAAGCCTCAATTTCTCGGCTGGCAGGTGGATGACAGTTAAGGGGGAAGGCTGGATAAAAAACAAAGTTCAATCTTGGGTAGGAAGGGTGGGTGCCTCCATCAGAAGGCCAACTCTGACTGGAGGCGCCCTCCCCTTTAGGCCCTGTGACATTCCAGGCGTATCCCCCGATCACCCCACCCCCTGGTGACACCCCAGCCATTCCCTACCCTGGGACCCCTCCTAGTTACCTGTTCTCAGGATCCTGGGACTTTGTTCCAGGCAGCTCCCTGTAATGCCTCCTCCAGCCACTGCAGCGCTGTGCCGGGAGGTGCTGGCTGGTAGCTCTCCATTCTAAACATTCAGGCCAATCAGTATTTGACTTTTTAAAATCAGTCATTGGAAGTGGGTGTCACCAGTATTAATTCCCCGATCCTAATTGCCCTCTATATGGGTTGCTTGGCTATTTAGGCCACTCAACAGTCAATTACAAAGCTGTGGGTTTAGAGTCACACGTAGGTCAGTAAGGATGGCAGATTCCGTGCCTGTTGGGCACCGCAGGGACTGGGGTGCATTATTGACCCCTTTAATCACATTTTGTTTCCTTTCCACTTTGTCTTTTGTTTCGGGCGGTTGCCCTCCTTTTTGGGAGCTGCCCATTTTAATTTGACCCCTCGTTAATTTGATTTAGTTTATTTGGTTGGTCTGAAAGATTGGTAATGATGGCAGATTAAGCGAACCAGATGGGTTTTTATGATAATTGCTTCATTAGACTTTTAAATCCAGATTTTTATGGAATTCAAATTTCACCATCTGCAGTAGTAGGATTTGAACCCAGGTCCCCAGAGCATGATGGTGGGTCTCTGGATTACTAATCCTGTGACAATAATACATGATAATCTCCTAACGACAGGGCGTTAAGGAACAGAGTTTAAAGAGGAACATACACAATGAGCTGTACCGACTGCACTGGGTCGCTGCCGAGGTTCTGCATCTCCCGATTGAGGAGGGCGGACAAGGTCTGGTGTGCCTCCGCATGCAGGTAGCGACCTTCCGCCTCCAGACCCTGCAGCGATACCTTTACGTCGAGCCTCCTCCACGACGGCGTGCGATGGCGACGTATTTTTTCCGCCAGTTGCATGGCCTCAATTACGACGTGCAGCTCCTGCACATCAACCTGGGGCGTATTCCGACCTCCCTGCGGGAGTTGCCTGTCTTTTACCAGGACCTCCTTACTGTCTGGAACGC
Organism: Mustelus asterias; assembly: GCF_964213995.1. Taxonomy (NCBI): domain Eukaryota; kingdom Metazoa; phylum Chordata; class Chondrichthyes; order Carcharhiniformes; family Triakidae; genus Mustelus; species Mustelus asterias. Next base: position 79,282,207 of record NC_135811.1, on the reverse strand, counting down.
GGTCGCCTCGCGACGCAGCTCTCCCCCGTCAGGAGTAGCGGCTCTCGTGTGAGAGCCGCTGCTCAGGAATCCGCACCTCCAGCCTTACGACTTCAGGTGGCTGGCGGAGAGGAGGGCAGTGGACGCCGGGGTGACCAGGATCGGGGACATGCTGGGTGGCGGAGGAGCGGGCTGGATGACCCCCCACGTGCTGGCTGAGCGCGCGGGGGTGGCCGTCCGGCGCACGGCCAAAGCCATCCAAGACCTTAGGACGGTCGTGCTCGGTCCCGAGTGCGCACGTGGTCTGGAGGCGGCGCAGGCGTGCAGTGGGATCCCGCCCGAGCGTTCCCCTGCTCGGACGGAATTCCACATTGGCCCGAAGCCTAGACCTCCCCCCCCCCCCCCCCCCCCCCCCCCGGGGTCAGGTGCCCCACTGCGTGTGCCGCCTCGCGGAAATGTCCTCCGTGCCCTTTTCCACCGCGCGGAGGCGTTTCCTGTACGGGCTGCTGCTGCACACCTTTCACTACCGCGTCCTCGCCTGTCGCCCGGATACACCTTGGCGGGCCTTGTTGCCGCCGGGCGGCGGAGGTCCCCAGTGGAGGTCCCTCTATGGAGGGATCTCCCCCAATTATCTTGGGGACCTGGGATGGAGGGTGCTGCACGCAGCAGTGCCGTACAACCGTAGGTTTTTCCTGTACACGGGCTCCCGAGACTGCCCTTTCTGTGGCCTTGTGGAGTCCGTGGACCATGTCTACGTTCTGTGTTTTAGGCTGCACACCCTTTTCAGTTTCCTCAAACACCTCTTATTGATGTTTTGTTTGCACTTGAGTCCCACGCTCCTGATCTACGGACACCTGGTGTGGAGAGGGGCCAGTCGGGCTGCCGACCTCCTCGTGAACCTGCTCCTGGGCCTGGCGAGACGCGCCATCAATAGGTCCAGGCAGTGGGCGATCGACGGGGCCGTCCATCCCGACTGTCTGCCCCTCTACCGCGGCTACATTCGCGGCCAGGTGTCTCTGGAAAGGGAGCATGCGGTGTCCACGGGCGCGGTTGACGCCTTCCGTGACTGCTGGGCGCCGCAGGGGCTGGGGTGTATTATCGACCCCGATAATCACCTTTTGGTTTGATGTTTTAAGTTTCCTTTCGACTTTGATTTTGGTTCGGGCTGTTCCCCCCTTCCTTTTGGGGAGCTGCCCCTTTTAATTTGTCCCTAAGTTAATTTGAGTTTGTTTACTTGATTGGTACCTAAAAGAGATACACAATGAGCTGTGATGTATGGGGGATATTTAAGTAATTGTTTGTAATCCAGATTATTGTACAAATGGTTGGGAGCAGCAGGTATTGGAGGTGAGAACTGAGGCAATCCTGAAGTGAATGTAGAGTTGTTGCTTTGGGCACTTTTCTGAGTATGTGCACAGGGTTGGTGGCAAAGATGGCAGTGGATATGGGGCAACATCTTGCAATCCTAACCTCCAATGCCCTGGCACGGGCATTGAGCAAGCAAATGCTGCCCACGGCAGGGTTCCCACAGAAACAACAGTGTTTATAAAAGCGGTAGCTGCTGCCTGCCAGGTTTATTTCTAGAGTTGGAATCTATTCCTGTCTGACGACGCATCCGGACCGCTCTTAAACTGAAACAAGGGTCAGATTCCTCCAGGAGTATTTATTTACTCCATGGTAATTACTGGAAAATGCAAACCCTGCTACCCTAGTGGGAAATGGAAATTTTAACGAAATGGCTGTCGGCACATTGTCACAAGCAAAGGCCGAGTGCCACAGTTAGAGCCTCCAATGCAACCAGCCCATATTGGAGAATCAGTTAGTGAAGTTTTTCCCAACTGCACAGGCCTCATTACATTTGTGTGACGTTCTTCTCTCCTACCTGAAGCACTGAATGTTGTTTTAACCCACGTCATCATGTGCGAACTCTTAAGGATCAGATAGTGGATTTATGGGCGGCACAGTGGTCAGCACTGCTGCCTCACAGGGACCTGGGTTCGATTCCCGGCTTGGGTCACTGTCTGTGTGGCGTCTGCATGTTCCCCCCGTGTCTGCGTGGGTTTCTTCCGGATGCTCCGGTTTCCTCCCACAGTCCGAAAGACGTGCTGGTTAGGTGCATTGGCCATGCTAAATTCTCCCTCAGTGTAACCCGAACAGGCACCGGAGTGTGACGACGAGGGGATTTTCACAGTAACTTCATTGCAGTGTTAATGTAAGCCTACTTGTGCCACTAATAAATAAAATTAAAACTAGTACCGTAGTTATCCACACTGCTCAATATTACTCTTTACTGATTTCATGAGCGGGTAAAATCAGGCTGGATATCCAATCAGTGCTGCAACCAACCCCATCAGCTTCTCAGTGGGAACATTAGGTTAAAATTAGCCCCATGAACGGATTTATGTTAAAGGCGCCAGTTACACAGAGGACATACGGGTATCATATGAATGCTCTGTGTTTTTGCTCTGTCACCACAAATCATTGTTGAATCATCTGGATGAAGAACTCAAGGGTGACGGGGTTATGACAAGGTGCTAAATGTTAGCAAGGGTAACTGCTCACATGGAGGGTGAAGAGTAATCTAGACCAGTTGGGTAAAGAGTCTGTGATTAGGTGTTAGTGTCTTTGAAAGTATGGCCCTGATATTGACAGTAGCAACTTTCCAAGCATGGGATATGGAACTTCAGTCAGAAACTGGATCTTTGCTTAGAAGCTGTCTGTGTGGAGTTTACACATTCTCTTCGTGTCTGCGTGGGTTTCCTCCGGGTGCTCCGGTTTCCTCCCACAGTCCAAAGATGTGCGGGTTTGGTTGATTGGCCATGCTAAAAATTGCCCTTAGTGTCCTGAGATGCGTAGGTTAGAGGGATTAGTGGGTAAATATGTAGGGATATGGGGGTAGGGCCTGGGTGGGATTGTGGTCGGTGCAGACTCGATGGGCCGAACGGCCTCTTTTTGTACTGTAGGGTTTCTATGATTTCTATGATCTATGAAGCCTGGCTGTTGGACAGGCCAGAGTTGCAGGTAAGTGTCCTACTGCGTCTTTAGTGAGAGCTCGGGCGTGGTTCTACCCCCAAGGAGGATCAAACCCCTTACCCTGATGGGAGCAGTCTTTGGACTGAGTAGGGGGGTCTGGTACCTGGGCAGGAGCTGGCAATGATGGCATTAGGGGAAGCAATGGAATTGGGTCCAATGATGGCCGAAGGAGGGAGGTGCACTCTAATGGCAGCGAATTAAGTCCCTTGAGGGGCTGGGAGGAAGTTCTCCTGCTTCTCTTGCCCTCAAGCCATGACATAAAAGCATTTAATTTTCTGTGAAGCTGTTCTTGTTTCCATTGAGCTGCTGCATTTCCCACGGCCTAAGAAATCTGGCCATCCAGGACTAAATCTACAAAACAATTTATGTGTGAGGTTCCCTTCCTCATTACAAAATTTAAATAGCCAAAAAGCCTCATGGGAATAGGTTTCTTGTCTACTTCCTCCATTAACCCTGAAGTGGATGGGTTGGAGTGAGGTTCAAGGTTTTCTTTATATTTTTCCATTCCACTCGATCCCAATCCACATTATGGGAGTTAGATTTCCTCCCTATGTGTTTAGCATTTTATCCAAACTTAGTAAGAAAGGAGAGAGTAATTGCTGCTCGACAGAGCGTCTGGTTCAAAAACATTTGAATTGCTTTACCTGAGGGATTGTGTTCATGTGTGCCAGGTTCTATTCTTCCTGGAAAATGGACCCATCCATTTGCAGCATTGGGTGGGGGTTGAGGAGGGTAGACAGTCCTGTGGTGTTGATGGATTTGTGAAATATCTTGTAGTCAAATATTACAGAGCACCCATTATCTGATAGTGTGGAAAATGAGATCTGAGATAGAAGCTGTTTCTGATATTCTGTCATCTCAGTGGCAACTTGTTCTCCAAATGGTACATCACTGGGCAAAGAGTGAAGTTGTCAGTAAGTTAGTGTGAAACCAACCATTCCACATATACATTTCAAGTGACACATCCAGCCATCAGCTTTCTATGATGCAAAGTAGATAGATCTTCCTTCACACGGTTTGTTTCTGGTTTGTTAAGATATGTTCCCTCTGAATTTCAGACCAATGATTGTGATGACAGCACAAAAGCACAGAGGATGTCCTGCCTGCAATATTTTGTGGGTGCCCTGTGGATGCCCTTACTGTCTTAAAGAATGACCAGAATTCCAGTGACTGGTGCTGACTGCAGCCCTAAGATGGTGATGGGATCTTGTTGTCAATGGGGATTCCTGTTGAACACACCCCTCGCTGCCGGAAACCCGCAGAAGGGGGTCTGTCGTTGGTGAGTTCGTAAGATTTTGCTGGCGTAAACAGCAGCAAGATTTTGGTGTTTGCTTTTTGGGAGAGTTCCAGAACTGTACACCCCTTTTTGTTTAAAAGTGTTCCCTACTTTGTATTTTAGAGCATTTCCCTCGAATTAAACCTCTGGATTCCCCAGCTGGAGAAATAGTTTCTCTCTACATTGCCAATTCCCTCTGATCATTGTAAAGATTTTGGTTTTGTAATTAGATGCTTTAGAATTAACCCTATCTCAACCTTCTAATCCCAAGGGAATACCAGCCAGGTATATGCAACACAATTTACCCTTTAAGCTCTTGTAACATTCTGGTGAATCTGAGCTGGAACCCGGCCCTCCAAAGCCAAGGTATCCTTCCTGGAGTTTGGTACCCAACACGTTAGAATGCAATCTCCAGACGGGGCCTGACAAATTGAAGCTTTTGTGTTTCGATCCCCTTGAGAAAGAAAGTCAAAATTCCATTGCTCATTTTGGTGACTCTTGTGTACGTGTACGCCCTTTTGATTATTTTGTACACAGGCATCTAGGGCGGGCTTTTCCGGCAGCGCTCTCTCCTAGACTGGAAAATCCCAGACTTTTTCGGACTGGAGGCAGGTTGCTAGCGGAGTGAAATCATAGAAATCATAGAAACCCTACAGTACAGAAAGAGGCCATTCGGCCCATCGAGTCTGCACCGACCACAATCCCACCCAGGCCCTACCCCCATATCCCCACATATTTAACCGCTAATCCCTCTAACCTACGCATCTCAGGACACTAAGGGCAATTTTTAGCATGGCCAATCAACCTAACCTGCACATCTTTGGACTGTGGGAGGAAACCGGAGCACCCGGAGGAAACCCACGCAGACACGAAGAGAATGTGCAAACTCCACACAGACAGTGACCCAAGCCGGGAATCGAACCCAGGTCCCTGGAGCTGTGAAGCAGCAGTGCTAACCACTGTGCTACCATGCCGCCCCACAGGGAGTGCCACAGGGATCAGTGCTTGGTCTTCTGCTATTTGTGATTTTTATTAATGACCTAGAGGAGGGGGCTGAAGGATGGATCAGTAAATTTGCTGATGACACCAAGATTGGTGGAGTAGTGGATGAGGTGGAGGGCTGTTGTAGACTGCAAAGAGACATAGATAGGATGCAAAGCTGGGTGAAAAATGGCAGATGGACTTTAACCCTGATAAATGTGAGGTGATTCATTTTGGTAGGACAAATTGAAATGTGGATTACAGGGTTAAAGGTAGGGTTCTGAAGACTGTGGAGGAACAGAGAGATCTTGGGGTCCATATCCACAGATCTCTGAAGGTTGCCACTCAAGTGGATAGAGCTGTGAAGAAGGCCTATAGTGTGTTAGCTTTTATTAACAGGGGGTTGGAGTTTAAGAGCCGTGGGGTTATGCTGCAACTGTACAGGACCTTGGTGAGACCACATTTGGAATATTGTGTGCAGTTCTGGTCACCTCACTATAAGAAGGATGTGGAAGAGCTGGAAAGAGTGCAGAGGAGATTTACCAGGATGCTGCCTGGTTTGGAGGGTAGGTCTTATGAGGAAAGGTTGAGCGAGCTAGGGCTGTTCTCTCTGGAGCGGAGGAGGTTGAGGGGAGACTTAATAGAGGTTTATAAAATGATGAAGGGGATAGATAGAGTGAACGTTTAAAGACTATTTCCTCGGGTGGATGGAACTATTACAAGGGGGCATAACTATAGGGTTCATGGTGGGAGATATAGGAAGGATGTCCGAGGTAGGTTCTTTACTCAGAGAGTGGTTGGGGTGTGGAATGGATTGCCTGCAGTGATAGTGGAGTCAGACACTTTAGGAACATTTAAGCGGTTATTGGATAGGCACATGGAGCACACCAGGATGATAGGGAGTGGGATAGCTTGATCTTGGTTTCAGATAAAGCTCGGCACAACATCGTGGGCCGAAGGGCCTGTTCTGTGCTGTACTGTTCTATGTTCTATGTTCTTTGCATGGTCATGTCCCACCCTGGACTATTTTTTAAGTGGTAAAATATTGCAGCATGCTGCTGTGCAGAGGGACCTGCGTGGCCTGGTGCATGAATCACCAAAGGTTGGTTTGCAGGTACAGCAGGTAATTAAGAAGGCAAATGGAATTTTGTATTTCATTGTAAGAGGAATGGAGTTTAAAAACAGGGAGGTTATGTTACAGCTGTATAAGGTGTTGATGAGTCCACACCTGGAGCACTGTGTACAGTTTTGGTATCCTTACTTGAGAAAGGATATACTGGCACTGGAGGGAGTGCAGAGGAGATTCACTAGGTTGATTCTGGAGTTGAGAGGATTGGCTTTTGAGGAGAGACTGAGTAGACTGGGCCTATACAAATTGGAATTCAGAAGAATGAGGGGAGATCTTATAAAAACATATAAGATTATGAAGGTAACAGATAAGATAGAAGCAGGGAAGTTGTTTCCACTGGCGGGTGAAACTAGAACTAGGGGACATGGCCTCAAAATAAGAGGAAGCAAATTTAGGACGGAGTTGAGGAGGAACTTCTTCACACAAAGGATTGTGAATCTGTGGAATTCCCTGCCCAGTGAAGCAGTTGAGGCTACCTCATTGAATGTTTTTAAGGCAAAGATAGATACATTTTTGAACAGTAAAGAAATTAAGGGTTATGGTGAGCGGGCGAGTAAGTGGAGCTGAGTCCACAAAAAGATCAGCCATGATCTTATTGAATGGCGGAGGAGGCTCGTGGGACCAAATGGCCTACTCCTGCTCCTAGTTCTTATGCCCTGCTGCTATGGTTCCCATGATGGGCATGGGTGGGAAAATTCCACCCCTAAATTTGTTTGCTCCTCCACAAGGCAGAAAGAGGCCATTCAGCCCATCGAGCCTGCACTGACTACAATCCCACCCAGGCCCAATCCCCATAACCCCATGCATTTACTCTATCTAGTCCCCCTGACACTAAGGGGCAATATGAGGTTGAATGGCGATGTAATCAAGGTGTTTAAGATGTTAAAACGGTGTGGTAGGGTAGATGGAGATCATTTTTTTTCCATTTGGGGAAATCCAAAACAAGGGGATGTAACTTTACAATCAGATCTCAGCCATCTCGGAGTGAAATCAGGAAGAATAGTAGAAATTTGTGACTTTTTTCCCAAAAGGCCTGTGAATGCTGGGACAATTGGAGTTTTCAGTTTTTATTATTCATTCATGGGACGTGGGTGTCGCTGGCTGGGCCAGCATTTGTTGCCCATCCCTAATTGCCCTTGAACTGTGCTCGGAGGGCATTTAAGAGTCAACCACATTGCCATGGGTCTGAAGTCACCTGTCAGCCAGGCCTAGTAAGGATGGCAGACTTCCTTCCCCGAACCAGATGGGTTGTTAAGATAATTGATAATGGTTTCCTGATCATCATTAGACTTTCTAAATTCCAGACTTTTTATTGTAATTGAATTCAAATTTCACCATGTGCTGTGGTGGAATTTGAACACAGACCCCCAGAACATTACGCTGAGGGGAAAGAATTTTCCACCCAACCGTGCCACCTGTTTTGTGGCGGAGGCAACCCACCATTGCCCAGCAGTGGGATCTTCTGATTCCGCCAATGGGTTTTCCCATTGAGTGCATCTCTCACTGCTGAGAAACCCATGGCAGGCTTTGTGCCTTCGGTGAGAATGGAAGATCCCACCAGCATGAACGGCTGGAATGTTCTAGCCTGAGTCTCTGGTTTCCGAGTCCATTGACAAGACCACTATGCCACAGCCTCCCCATTTCAATTATGAGATTGATAGATTTTCTGTTGGGTAAGATTATCGAGAGACAGTGCAAAGGCAGAAAAACGGAACTGAGTGTGAATCAATGGCAGGGCAAGCCTTAGGGTTTGAATGACCTACTAATCTTCATGTTCCTATGCTTCTGTTCCTAGAGCCCAGATGGTATCTGCAAAGTCATCATTCTATACAGGTTTAATCAAAACATTGCTGAGACGTGAAGTGAAGTTATTGGAGAGTGAAGTGAAAGAGTCAAACGTTGTTTCTCTCTAAAAAATATGTACTAATTGGTATGTATAGGAAGATAGAATCATAGAATCCTACTGTGCAGAAGGAGGCCATTTGGCCCATCGAGTCTGCACCTACCACAATCCCACCCAGGCCCTATCCCCATAACCCCATGCATTTACCCTAGTTAGTCCCTCTGACATTAAGGGACAATTTAGCAAGGCCAATCCACCACATCTTTGGAGTGTGGGAGAAAACCCGAGCACCCGGAGGAAACCCACACAGACAGAGTGAGAATGTGCAAACTCCACACAGTGACCCAAGCGAGAATCGAACCTGGGTTCCTGGCACTCTGAGGCAGCAGTGCTAACCACTGTGCCACCATGCCGCCCCTGGTTAGCTTAGATGGCTAGCTACAGATGGCAGAATAACACCCACAGCGTGGATTCGATTCCCATTCTGACTGATGTAGAATTGGGATCTGCCTCATTGTCCTGCCTCTGAGAATCAAGGATAAAGCAAACCAGCACTGACAAAACCATGAAGCATCAACAGACAGTGAGCCAAGGACCTGTCTTCAGGCAGGGCACACAAATCACACTAATAATATGTACATGCTACATGAAAAAAGGCTTCTTGATTTCACACCTAAATAGCCAAACTCTAATTTTAAAATTATATTGATTTTCCCACTACAAGAAATAGTTTTCAACCACCCAATCAAATTAGTTTAATGTTTTAAATTCAGATTTCCAACATCCACAGTGTTGCTGTTAGAATCATAGAATCCTACAGTGCAGAAGGAGGCCATTCGGCCCATTGAGTCTGCACCGACCACAATCCCACCCAGGCCCTATCCCCATAACCCCATGTATTTACCCTAGCTAGTCCCCCTGACATTAAGGGGCAATTTAACATGGACAATCCACCTAACCCAGTGTGGGGGGGAAACCGGAGCACCCGGAGGAAACCCACGCAGACACGGGGAGAATGAGCAAACGCCACACAGACAGTGAACCAAGCCAGGAATAGAACCTGGGTCCCTGGTGCTGTGAGGCAGATAACCACTGTGCCGTCCTGCCACCGCTCAACCGTTTTAACAGAACTTTATTTTTGGATTTCTGTTGCTGCGGACAAGTATTTAATAGTGAGGTCATGGCAAACGATGAGATTTAATGAAAGCTGTTCTCTGTTTCTTGCTTTAAAAAAAGTGGAAATGCTTCATTAGGTGGAGAAGACAAGGAATCAAAAACCTCCACTGATACCAAATTCAGGATGGAAAATCTCACCCGTCCGTTTGTTAGAGGTACAAATTCTAATTGAACCCCAACCTGACTGAAATGGGAGATCCGACCCTACTATCCTTCCTCTTGAGAAAAGGTCATTGGGTATCATGATTCCAGGTCAGGCAATACCAGTGCTACATTTTCAAATGTGTTAACTCCCATCAAAAAGTAAACGTATAAGCAGCCTTTCCCATAGAAAGAGCAGTGTAACATTTAATACTAAGGGGGTGATCTTACCACACCAGTCGATTGGTGTGGCAAGCCGGTAAGATCGTGCAAGAGGCGAAAATGTTTGCGGTATTACCGGCCTTGTTCTGCTGGCCACGGGGAGGGCACGAGGCTGATTTAAATATTCATAAGGTTGTTGAAATGCTATTTGTGAGCCCGGGATGCAATTGTCCAGGCTCACTTGCCTTAATGTCCTCACAGGTGGAGGTCCTCGCCGGTGAGGATTACAGATGGTCCCCCACCCCAACAGGGACCAGATGTGATGGCCACGCTGGTGGGACTGGAGGCCATTGGGGGCAGGGCTGGCACCCTGGCAATGCCCACTGGGCAGTCTGTGCGTGTGTGTGAGAGACAGTCTATGGGCGGCGGAATTTTCCATCCCGCCTGCCACATTGTGTGCGTGCGTGTGTGTGCGTGCACAAATATATGTGGTTTAAACTCTTTCAACACAATAAGAATGTTTCTCAGGGATGCCATCAGTCCACTTGGGAGATTAAAAGTGGCTGGAAAAGTTTGTGAAACCCTGGTGTAGACTAAAGCTGTCTTAGATTGATTAGAAGTATGGCCTGAGTTTTGTAAAAGCGCAGCACCGTTTCATGTGGTTATGTATCTTTCTGAAAGGAAATGGTCACTGATTAAGCTACAAACATGTTAATTTTGGCTCTGGGTTAAAGTCAACATAAGAGGATATCTTTTGATTAGTACATTATCAAATAAGGACTTACACTAAATGTAAATTTGTTTATCTGTGTGAGTAATATTGGAATGTCCTTAACTCAGACAAGATGGAGCCAAAGGATGTTAGTTTAGGATATTTTGAGACCAACACAGAGAGGTTTACTGAGCCATTTATGAACTGTAGTTTGTATCAGAAGTTGCAGGTCAGAGCTAAAGTTTTGGTGGAATCACAATATGAATTTGAGTCTGTCGATAGATTGTTGGGTTCAGTGGCACCAGCTTTGTAAGTGATTAAATACCTTATTCCCTTGGAGTTGACATTGTCCTTGTATGATAGTAGGATCGAAAGTTGGGGGTGATAGGAATGGAACGGCAGTATGGGGAGGCATTGTTGGGTGAAGTGTAACAATGGAACTTGCGTGTGATCTGATTTAGATAACTTCTTAATTTCAATTATTTATTAGTGTCACAAGTAGGCTTACATTATTAACAGTGCAATGAAGTTACTGTGAAAATCCCCTAGTCGCCACACTCCGACGCCTGTTCGGATACACTGAGGGAGAATTTAGCATGACCAATGCACCTAACCAGCATGTCTTTCAACTGTGGGAGGAAACCGGATCACCCGGAGGAAACCCACGCAGACACGGGGAGAACGTGCTGACTCCGCACAGACAGTGACCCAAGCCGGGAATTGAACCCAGGTCCCTGGTGCTGTGAGGCAGCAGTGCTAACCACTGTACCAGCGCGCCACCCATCTGCATGCATTTCTTTAATCTCTCTAAAGACAAACTGAGCTAACAAAAAAGGAGATGAAGGTTGATCTGAATCATTGAATTGTTTATTCCACAAAAGGGAATGGAGCAAAAGCTATAATTAAGTTTGCTTAGTTTAACTGATGTAATTTATCTCTGTATAAGAAGATGAAGTAATGAACATATTATATTATCGTACTTCCACAGATCATCTTGCTTAATCTAAACAAATGAATGAATCTGGATTTGGACACTTTGAGCTGTCCATTCTGTTTTAAAGTTTGTTTATTAGCCTCACAAGTAGGCTTACAATAACACTGCAATGAAGTAATTGTGAAAGTCCCCTAACCGCCATACTCCCGCGGTGCCTGTTTGGGTACACTGAGGGAGAATTTAGCATGGCCATTGCACCTAACCAGCATGTCTTTCAGACTGGGGGAGGAAACCAGAGCACCCGGAGAAAACCCACTCAGACACGGGGAGAACATGCAGACCCCGCACAGACAGTGACCCAAGCCAAGAATCGAACCCTGGTCCCTGGTGCTGTGAGGCAGCAGTGCTAACCACCGTGCCACGGCGCTGCAGGGCCTTTCTACCTTCAGCTAGGCAGGTTCAGTGTTTGACAGTCTGCTTTATTTCCTCAGTGTCTGAAAGAGATCCAAATCCTTCCAACATAAATGGTCATTAAGTGTTTAGCTCTCATGAAGAGAAGCCATTGAATCGCTTATTATTTGCAGTCTATGACGCAACATCAAGACTTACTCATTCATGCCTTAATTATATACTGTCGCCTGCACCCCTTTTTAAACTTGCAATCTTTTAAAATGCAACTTTCCGGATTAGCTCTGTGGAAGGATGGTAAAAATATCCTGCAGCGTCACAATAGAACAAAATGGGTACAGAAACAATGACAGTACACAGAGTGACACAAGTCACAATGTCCAATCTATCAACAGCAGTCTTAATTATATGTTTGCCACGGTATATTTTTGTCCTCTGGTACTTAGGCAACACTTGACCTTCTATTTAAAATTGCCACTCTCCCCAAGTTGTTCTAACACTTAACGATGTGCCTCAGCCTAGTTGAAACCATTCTGTAATTGTGGCAATTTTAAGGCAATCCAACTGGCTGATCAGGGTAAAAACACCCACATCCCGTGATGGAAAAATCCAGCAGGTCTGGTGCTGCGCAGAGAGTGTACAACTGGATTCGAAATATTGGGTGGAATTTTCTGAAAAATAAGCAGAGTGACACAGCGGGCGGGAAAATCGGCGTGGAAACTGCCACCCTCATTGGTGACTTTCCCTGCCATATTGCTCAGCACATAGCTGAAAGGGCAACCTGAAATACATAATTAAAAGTAGGAACTTCCCCCGCTGCCCGCACACGCCCTGCCCCATGGAAACACCCCTACAGAACACCGCCCACCAATCGGCCCACATCCTCCCCTCCCATGGAAATCCCCCCACCATGTGCAACACCCGCATACACAACATCCCCCCCCCCAAGGAACACCCACCTGGCACTGCCTACTGGCAATGCCCCCTGGTTTGGGGCACTGTCAGGGCAGTGCCAGGGAATGGTCCTCTTCCTCCCCTCCCCCCAAGCCAAGTATTCACGTGAACCCCTCCAGCATGTTCTGCTCACCAGGTGCATGCTGTGGGAGACCTGTCGTAAATCACATCAGCATGAGGGCATGCCGATGAACGGGCAGTCTAACGGTAGGCAGGGGGGCAGGCTATTCAGCATAAAGGCCTGATATTATTTATATTTAAATATATTCAAACGGAGATACCGACATTCAACATTGTGATTCCGGTTATGTCATTGGCAAAGAGGTGGGATAATCGGAACGGGAACTCCAGTTGGTGTAAATGGCAGTTCGGGACTCCCGTGTGGGATTTCCTGCTCTCACTGCCAATGCTGCCCTCCAAAAACAGGACCGCACAGTCCCCCCATTTCACCCTCCACAGATGCTGCCATGTCTGCTGAGTTTTGCCAGCAGTTTCTGTTTGTATTTCCTATCTCCAGCATCTGCAGTATTTTGCTTTTATTTCAGTCTCTAGTGTGTGAGCATGTTGAGAACATCTATCATGCACTCTGCAGTCATTTACCTGCTGACATTCACCTTTAACATTCACACATAGCTAACAGGCATTTGGACAAGCGATGTTCCATGGGAATTATAATCCATTAAGCAGTCTGCCTTTTCAAAAGATGAAGGAACTGAGGAATGAGAATTATTGAGCAAAATGAGGTAAAAATCCAACTGCCATTAAGGGATGATGGAAAGAAGATGTCCAACTAATAACTCAATGGTAACCAGCCAAGGAATGCTAATTCAATCCTCAGCAGAGGCAATGGTTGGGATTTGGAACAAAATCCATCTAGGCATAGAGGTTCCTATCGCCTGAGGCCACAAGGGATGGTGGACGAGGAAATGGTGGCTATGTCACCTTCTCCGGTCCGGAAAGAGCTGATTGCATAGAAGCTGAGAGCAATTGTGACCTTGCTGGCCACTGGCAGCACTGTTTTCATGCCGCTATTTACTGTTCTGTGACCACCTCCTTGTCAAATGGCAATAGCCTTAGCCCTTGGCAGGCATTCTGTTGTGAGCCTCTTCCCCCTATGCCCAACTTGACCTCCCTGTAGCCTGTTCTCCAAGGCCATGTCATGTTGCAGCCACAGGAATGATGCAGCAATGCTCCCAGTAACTTGAGCAGGCTTTCTGTACAGTTCTGAAAACCTCTCTGACCTCCTCCCTAGTAGGATGCAGCAGCACTCCCTCCACAATCCAGAAAGACATCAACACTTCCTCCAAGTATATAGATAACGGATAAGTAGATAAGTACGCACCCTTCACTCACCTGGGATAGCAGATGGTGTTATCTAGACCTGTGATAGCCAGATTGGTAGAATGTGCGTCAGATGAGCATTGGAGGCCATTTGACATCATTGTTTCCCCAATATGCATGCCTCTGGTGCATGCAAGGCATGCCTGCACTAAGTTTAAATTTGTTTATTAGTGTCACAAGTAGGCTTACATTAACACTGCAACGAAGTTACTGTGAAAATCCCCCAGTTGCCACACTCCAGCGCCTGTTCGAGTACACTGAGGGAGAATTTAGCATGGTCAATGCACCTAACCAGCACATCTTTCAGACTCTGTGAGAAAACCAGAGCACCCGGAGGAAGCCCACGCAGACATGAGAAGAACATGCAGACTCTGCACAGACAGTGAGCCATGTCGGGAATCGAACCCGGGTCCCTGGCGCTGTGAGGCAGCAGTGCTAAGCACTGTGCCACCGTGCCACCCACAAGTGACCTCACAAGCTGTGTGGACAGTAACAGAAGTGGACAGAAGTAGTGCGCCCTAGACTTTGAGATGATCCAATCAGGAAGTGAAGGGAGACAGAATGATAGATGGATAATTTAATTTAAATGGGTTAATTTAAAAATTAACTCATGGGAAGCCATGACGAGTACTCACCTGAATTTTTGATGAGTTCCTGGAAGATGGAATACCCCGCGATTTGTTGTCCCATGTTAAAATTGCTTCTAGAGGGCTAAGCTCATTTTTTTTCTGTTTAAGCGAACATTTATTGACACATTTGGCCGTTGAAATATTTACTTCATGTTGAACACACTGACTGTGTGTCCTCTCCTGCCTGTGGTCTTTGTGTGCTGGTCACAGTGACCCCAGAAATGTCATGGACCTCTGTGTGTGTGGGTCTCCTTTAGTCACTGCAGATCCTCACGTAGTTTGTTGTCCAGATCATTGGCGATGACCTGGCTGTATTTTCTGTCTTTAACATCCTTCTGCCTGTTCGGGAATCTTGTGCTAATGTGGGTTCTGCATGATTGTTACAATGCCCTCGACCTCATCCTCCGAGAGCTCCCCGACTCTCTTGATCAGGTCCATATCAGCTTCCCTCAGCACCAAGTGAGGAGAATGCCTCCCTTGATGGAGGTGATAGCAAAAAAGCTACCTTCCTTCGCTCATCACTGTTTGGCATCTAATTTTAATATGTCATCGTGCAATTAATTTAATTTAAATTAAACAATATTCCAACCTCACTTTTAAGGTTACAAGTACTGTGAATTGAACTCAGCATCACTCACACTAAATCATTCAATAATTAGTCATTTCGAACTCACAAACTGAGCTCAGCAAGGTTGTTTGCAAGGTTGTTTCGCCAAGAGTTGCAAGTTTATCATTACTGCAACAGTTTGTTGCCTAATAGGCCACAGATAGGCGGAAGTGTTAGCTTCAGTATTCCCCTGTTGCGATGGTGCGAGACTGAACAGGGTGAGGGGACAATTTGTTCTTTGTCTTAAGCCTAACAAAATCGGGAACTCTGGACTGAATGGACTGTGAATCACGTCGCAAAATTCCTTTGCCTTCCCAGACCTAGGCTTTCATGTAGCCTTTTCAAGGCCTCGGGTGAAATAACACACACCCACTTCTTCCCAGGTCAGAGTCCCCATTGTGAGGAGCACAGGAAAATTGCATTTTCTTGCACATATAATTTTCCTGTGCTGCTGTAGGCTTTGGAAGCTCTTACAAAACGCACTTCCTGACCACTGGAGATGCCTGTGAGGAGGGAGTCAGGAACATTTTGAAAGGCAAGTGTTAAACATATTGACACCAGCGGATGCCACCATGATATATTGTAATGAGGGCATGGGGTGGCATGGATAACCTTTAGGGACATGGGGTGGCATAGGAACAAACATATGAATTAGGAGTAGGTCACTTTAACCTTCTCTGCCATTCAATAAGATCATGGCAGATCCGATTGTAACCTCCTGCCTACGCCCACCCCATGATAACCTTTCATCCCCCCCCGCCCCCCATTTATCCAGAAGCTATCTACTACTGTCTTTGATTCCACAACCTTTGAAGAAGACTCACCACCCTCTGAGAGTAAAAGTTTTTCCTCTCCATTTTCAATGGGCAACAATATTTTGAAACAGTGGCCTCTAGTTCTCAATTCTCCCAGAAGGGGAAACATCCTCTCCACATCCACCCTGTCCAGACCCTTTACTCTTTCAAGGATTTCAATCAAGGCAAGGGGGTAGCTGGGGTTTGGAGGTGGTGTGGGTGAGCACTGAGGTTTAAGGGGCATGTAAGTGATGTTGCAAGCTGGGTGGCTGTATTGTGGGACCGAGATGGCCTTTCAACTGGCTTGCCTCAGCATTTGTGCTCTTTGTGAGCTCCAATGCGGCAAAATGCAGTGTGAAACCCCCACCCCTGTATGAACAAACAAGAATCCCAAAGTCACACACAAGTTAGGGCAGCATGGTGACACAGTGGTTAGCACTGAACAAAGAACAAAGAACAGTACAGCACAGGAAACAGGCCCTTCGGCCCTCCAAGTCTGTGCCGCTCATTGGTCCAACTAGACCATTCGTTTGTATCCCTCCATTCCCAGACTGCTCATGTGAATATCCAGGTAAGTCTTAAACTATGCCAGTGTGTCTGCCTCCACCACCCTACTTGGCAGCACATTCCAGGCCCCCACCACTCTCTGTGTAAAAAACGTCCCTCTGATATCTGAGTTATACCTCGCCCCTCTCACCTTGAGCCCGTGACCCCTCGTGATCGTCACCTCCGACCTGGTAAAAAGCTTCCCACTCTTCACCCTATCTATACCCTTCATAATTTTGTACACCTCTATTAGGTCTCCCCTCATTCTCTGTCTTTCCAGGGAGAACAAGCCCAGTTTACCCAATCTGTCCTCATAGCTAAGACCCTCCATACCAGGCAACATCCTGGTAAACCTTCTCTGCACTTTCTCTAAAGCCTCCACGTCCTTCTGGTAGTGCGGCGACCAGAACTGGATGCAGTACTCCAAATGTGGCCTAACCAGTGTTCTATACAGCTGCAACATCAGACTCCAGCTTTTATACTCTATACCCCGTCCTATAAAGGCAAGCATACCATATGCCTTCTTCACCATCTTCTCCACCTGTGCTGCCACCTTCAAGGATTTGTGGACTTGCACACCTAGGTCCCTCTGTGTTTCTATACTCTTGATGGCTCTGCCATTTATTGTATAACTCCCCCCTACATTAGTTCTTCCCAAATGCATCACTTCACATTTATCTGGATTAAATTCCATCTGCCATTTCTCTGTCCAATTTTCCAGCCTATCTATATCCTGCTGTATTGTCCGACAATGTTCGTCGCTATCCGCAAGTCCAGCCATCTTCGTGTCATCCGCAAACTTGCTGATAACACCAGTTACACCTTCTTCCAAATCATTTATATATATCACAAATAGCAGAGGTCCCAGTACAGAGCCCTGCGGAACACCACTGGTCACAGACCTCCAGCCGGAGGTCTGTGACAGTACTGACTCACAGCACCAGGGTCCTGGGTTCGCATGCCGGCTTGGGTCACTGTCTGTCTGGAGTTTGCACATCCTCCCCGTGTCTGTGGGGTTTCTTCCGGGTGCTCCGATTTCCTCCCACAGTCCAAAGATGTGCGGGTTAGGTGGATTGGCTATGCTAAATTGCCCTTTAATGTCAGAGGAACGAGCTAAGGTAAATGCATGGGGTTATGGGGATAGGGCCTGAGTGGGATTGTGGTCGGTGCAGACTCGATGGGCCGAATGGCCTCCTTCTGCACTGTAGGATTCTATGATTTTGTGAATTCCCATGGTTGGTTGATTGAGTCAGGTGTGCATTACGGAAGGCTTTCCTCAGCCCACAGGAAAATCCAGCCCACATTTTCCAAGATCAGAAAATCTTACCCACATAGCTAAATTACATAACTCACTCATTTGTGAATCTTCCTTCTTGGTTAGCCTGTCTAATTAAAAAACAATCCTTCCTCTCATGAGTTTTCTGCAGTTGTGTCAAATAGCATATAACAGTCTTCTAAAACCCTGTATTAAAACTCACTGTCACTGGATGGGATGATCCATTGATGTTAAATGGATAACCTTTGCTTCACGAAACCAAAGCCAGTTGCATCTTGTATACGTTTCTGTGTAGTACGTTGTATCAGCTTTCCTTGGCATCTCTTCTTGGCAAAAGACTACTCTGAGAAAGCTATTGGTTACCTGGATGAGGGCCTCAATGCTGAAAATTAAAATCCCATTATATTAAAGGAGAAAACAGATAATCTGTTTGCCGGTTTCTGACTGAGGTCAAGGTTATTGAGTTTGAAATATTTTGACTTACTACGTTTGGAGTAGTTAACCTGGGCTAATTTGCCTGCAAGTGAGTTTGCTTTATTTTCTTCCTCTCCTTTCCAATATATTGCCATTTTTATTCCCTTCGAGGAAGGGCTTTGCTCACCCAAAGTGCCAACTTATGGTAGGCAGGGAGAGACTGTTGTCACAGCACAATGGCAGATGAGACTATGCCTTCCCTCTGGCCCTGTTCTTTCCTTTGAGGACTGGAGGCTGACCGGGTTTTAGCAGTGTCTTCTGTCTTCATTCCTCTAGGTTTGCCAGATTTCCATTGTCTCGCCTTTTCTTTAGGCCTCCCTCTTCTGTAGATGTTCACACATTATTTTGTGTCTACAATGTAATTTCTTTAACGCTTCTGTCCATTACTTGATGAAGATCTGTTACAATTCACAACAAACATTCCCTGGCACAGCTCCTTCATGCTTTCTCTCCCTCTCCTGCCCCTTATTCTGTTTCTATTCACCTGCCCTGACGAAGGGTGAGAAGCAGATATGTGGACTGTCAGTTCCCTCCACAGTTACTGATTAACAATTGTGTCTTTCCAGTCCTCTCAGTGACACTGACTGTTTAAAAGTGAATCATGCACAGAACAGGTGCTATCACACCACTGAATCTCATTTTCCTGGCATGTCCAGCCAATCTGAAGGTCAAGAACAAAGAATGTAGGGGTCCAAACACAAGAGTATCTGACATCCTTATTAAGTTGGCTGAGCATAAGACAATAGCTGCCTTGGCTTTTCATTTATACAGAGAACATAAACTACATACAAGACTTGACTTATTGTAGCCTAAATTTACACTGTCAATGTCATAGAGACATTATCTCTGCTATTTTAAATAGGTCAATGGTGCTGTTAAAATAGCAGAATGTCACATGAACACATTATATTTCGTCCACTATCATCACAGTAACTTCCAGTTGTTTAGTATGAACTTATTTTCAGTACTGGAACCGTGTGGAACTACATGGCAAAGTACTGTTGGGTAGAGAGAAAGGTAGGCACGTATGGATATTAGAAATAAAGACCCAGCTCCAGGATATCACTGCAGGAGTTTCTCAGGGTAGTGTCCTTGGCCTAACCATCTTCAACTGCTTCATCAATGACCTTCCTTCCATCATAAGGTCAGAAGTGAGGATGTCCGCTCATGACTACACAATATTCAGCTCCATTCGCAACTCCTCAGATACTCCATGTCCAAATGCAGAAAGACCCGGACAATATCCAGGCTTGGGCAGATATGTGGCAAGTAACATTTATGCCACAAAAGTGCCAGGCACTGACTATCTCCAACAAGAGAGAATCTAACCATTGCCCTTGACGTTCAATGATATTGACATTGCTGAATCCCCCACTATTAACATCCTGGGGGTACCATTGATCAGAAACTGAACTAGACTAGCCATATAAATATTGTGGCTGTGAACGCAGGTCAGAAGCTTGGGATCTGTAGCAAGTAACTCACCTTCCGACTCCCCAAAGCCTGTCCACCATCTATAAGGCACAAGTCAGGAGTACGATGGAACATTCTCCACTGGATGAGTGCAGCTCCAACAATACTCGTGAAGCTTGACACCATCCAGGACAATGTAGCCCACTTGATTGGCACTCTGTCCTCAAACGTTCACTCCTTCCATCACCAACACGCAGTGGCAGCGGTGTTTACCACCTGCAAGATGCGCTGCAGGAACTCACCAAGTCTGCTTAGGCAGCTTTTTCCAAACCCATGACCGCTACCATCGAGAAGGACAAGGGCAGCAGGTAAAATGGGAACACCGCCACCTGGGAGTTCCAATTCAAGCCACTTACCATTGTGACTTGGAAATACATTGCTGTTCCTTCACTGTCGCTGGGTCAAAATCCTGGAACTCCTTCCCAAACAGTACTGTGGGTGTACCTACACCACATGGACTGTGGCAAATCAAAAAGGCAGCTCACTACCGCTTTCTTAAGGGCAATTAGTGATGGGCAATTACTGCTGGCCTAGCCAGCGACACTCACATCCTTGAAATGAAAATTTTTTTGAAAAGCTCAGCAAGTCCAAAGATGTGCGGGTTAGGTTGATTGGCCATGCTAAAAATTGCCCTTAGTGTCCTGAGATGCGTAGGTTAGAGGGATTAGTGGGTAAAATATGTCGGGATATGGGGGTAGGGCCTGGGTGGGATTGTGGTCAGTGGAGACTCGATGGGCCAAATGGCCTCTTTCTGTACTATAGGGTTTCTATGATTCTATGAAGTAACCTGAGGAAACTGCAACAGCATAGGGCATTACAGGTACATTCTGAATCTCATGCAGTAGCTTTGGAAAACACCTTTGGAAAGAAAAAATTTGTTTTGTAAAGCATAATGCAGCAACTACTAAAATACTCATTTTAGTTGATAACATTTTTTTGATTGTAAATATACAATGAAACACAACAGGAATGTCATGGTTTGACATCTCGAATCACTAAGGCCCTCAATCCTGCAGTGGTTTGATTTGAGTTTCTAATCCTGACAGGAACACATGGGGAGGTAGCTGGCAGAAGCCTTGGTCTCAGCCATGGATTGGCAGCTCGGGACTGTGAACAGAAGGGAAAGGGAAAGCGTTAATCAAATAAACCAAAAGATGATATCTTGCTATTGGGTTTTTCTTTTAAATGCTCACAAATTGAAGTGGATTGGATTATTACATTAAAACCAACTATTTACTGGATAAAAAGAGCGATTATATAGAATGGGTGGCACGATAGCACAGTGGTTAGCTCTGCTGCCTCACAGCACCAGGGACTCGGGTTCAGTTCCTGTCTCGGGTGACCTGTCTGTGTGGAGTCTGCATGTTCTCCCTGTGTCTGCGTGGGTTACCTCCGGGTGCTCCTGTTTCCTCCCACACTCCAAAGATGTGCGGGTTAGGTGGATTGGCCATTCTAAATTGCCCCTTATTTAGGTGGATTAGCAAGGTAAATATGTGGGGTTACAGGGATAGAGCTTGGGTGGGATTAGAGTCATAGAGGTTTACAGCATGGAAACAGGCCCTTTGGCCCAGCTTGTTCAGGCCACCCAGTTTTAACCATTAAGCAAGTCCAAATTGCCTGTATTTGGCCCAAAATCCCTCTATACCCTTATGCATGTAACTGTCTAAATGTTTTTGAAAAGACAAAATTGTACCCGCCTCTACTACTACCTCTAGCAGTTCGTTTCAGACTCTCACCACCCTCTGTGTGAAAACATTGCTCCTCTGGATCCTTTTGTATCTCTCCCTTCTCACCTTAAACCTATGCCTTCTAGTTTTAGACTCCCCTACCTTTGGGAAAAGGTGTCCTTATTTATTTATTGCCCATCACTAATTGCCCTTGAGGAGGGCTATCTACCTTGTCTATGCCCCTCATTATTTTATAAACCTCTATAAGATCAGCCCTAAGTCTCCTACGCTCCAGCCTCTCCTTATAACTCAAACCATCAAGTCCCGGTAGCATCCTAGTAATTTTTTTCTGTACTCTTTCTTGTTTAATAATATGCTTTCTATTGTGCACAGTATTCCGAGTGTGGCCTTACCAATGTCTTGTACAACTTCAACAAGATGCCCCAACTCCTGTAATCAATGTTCTGACCAATGAAACCAAGCATGCTGAATGCTTTCTTCACCACTCTGCCCACCTGTGACTCCACTTTCAAGGAGCAATGAACCTGTACCCCTAGATCTCTTTGTTCTATAACTCTCCCCACTGCCCTACCATTAACTGAGTAAGTCCTGCCCTGGTTCAATCTACCAAAATGCATCACCTCGCATTTATCTAAATTAAACTCCATCTGCTATTCGTCAGCCCACTGGCCCAATAGACCAAGATCCCGTTGAAATCCTAGATAATCTTCTTCACTGTCCACTATGCCAACAATCTTGGTGTCATCCGCAAACTTACTACCATGCCACCTAAATTTTCATCCAAATCATCAATATAAATAACAAATAACAGTAGACCCAGCACTGATCCCTGAGGCACACCGCTGGTCACAGGCCTTCATTTTGAAAAACAACCCTCTACAAGCACCGTCTGTCATCTGTCACCAAGCTAATTTTGTATCCAATTGGCTACCTCACCCTGGATCCCCTGAGATTTAACCCTATGCAACCAATCTACCATGCGGTACCTTGTCAAAGGCTTTGCTAAAGTCCATGTAGATAACATCAACTGCACTGCCCTCATCTATCTTCTTGGTTACCCCTTGAAAAAACTCAATCAAATTCGTGAGACATGATTTTCCACTCACAAAGCCATGCTGACTGTCCCTAATCAGTCCATGCCTCTCCAAATCCCTGTAGATCCTGTCTCTCAGAATACCCTCTGACAACTTACCCACTACAGATGTTAGGCACACCGGCCTGTAATTCCCAGGCTTTTCCCTGCAGCCCTTCTTAAAAAAAGGATTGTTGTTGGTGCAGTCTTAATGGGCCAAGTGGCCTCCTTCTGCACTGTCTGGATTCTAGGATACTGAATTAAACTGCTGTTATGAATCATAGAAACCTTACAGTGTAGAAGGAGGCCATTCGGCACATCAAGTCTGCACCAACAACAGTCTCACCCAGGCCCTACCCCTGAAACCCCACATATTTATCCTGCTAATCCCTCGAACATACACATTCTGGTACATTAAGGGGCAATTTAGCATGGCCAATCAACCTAACCTGCACATCTTTGGACTGTGGGAGGAAACTGGAGCACGTGGAAACATCTGATATGATGTCAATAGAAATAGTGTACAAAGCACAGCTGGAAATCCAAAGTTAGCCTATGAGCTATGCCTGGCTGTGTCTGGACTCAGACTGTAAGGAGTTGTTCTCTTCCATAAGACTCTGCATTAAATTTGTAAAGTAACCAGAAGGTGCAACTCCCAACTCTCCAGGCACAAATCTTTAATATTTCATGTGTTGTTGGGTTTTAGTACAGTGAGATTCAGGCTGTTAACACCACTTAGCTTCTAATGCATTCTGGAGTCAAATTAGGACCAGAGTGTGTTTGCCCTGCTGCTTTTTGATGCAAAACCACAATGCTTCCAGTAAACATAAAATGGGACAATGTAATTGCAGCGTTTATATAATGAGTCAGTTTTCCTTGAATAAACTGACAAATTAAAGACAAGTAAGTCCTCCAAGCTTCTTTTGGATATATTCTGAAGGTGGCTCTTTTGATTTCGTGATTTTAAATTATTCTTTTCTTCTCTGTAAGCTTTCGACTTCATTATAAATGTTTGTACAGACGTAATCATTCACATGATGGAATTTTTATATTGCAGTGGCCAGGACCAATTACTTGACAGAAAATAATTACCCAAATTCAATTTGACCGTCACAAGTATCCTTTCTTCTTCAAAGTTCACGTTATGGAAATCCTGTTAATGGGAGGGACCGGACTGAAATAAGATGGGCGGCACGGTAGCACAGTGGTTAGCACTGCTGCTTCACAGCTCCAGGGACCTGGGTTCGATTCCCGGCTTGGGTCACTGTCTGTGTGGAGTTTGCACATTCTCCTCGTGTCTGCGTGGGTTTCCTCCGGGTGCTCTGGTTTCCTCCCACAGTCCAAAGATGTGCGGGTTAGGTTGATTGGCCATGCTAAAATTGCCCCTTAGTGTCCTGGGATGTGCAGGTTAGAGGGATTAGCAGGTAAATGTGTAGGGATATGGGGGTAGGGCCTGGGTGGGATTGTGGTCGGTGCAGACTCGATGGGCCGAATGGCCTGTTTCTGCACTGTAGGGTTTCTATGTTTCTAAGATGCTTAAAGTTCAGACTTACAGTACAGTATATGATGGCAGAGGAGCAGTAATGAGGAGCAGCTGACTTAGTGAAGACAGGAATATAGGGATATACAGTGGAGTGCTTGTTACACGTGTTTAGGGCATTGATCTTCTTTGAAAAGGTGAACTTTAAAAATTACTGCTGCAGATGTCATTGACTGCTGAAAAAAGAAACTAGCTTTTTTGTCTTGCACTCATCAGGTTAGCTTTCAAAAAGTACCAACTGAACAACAATTTATACTGCATGAAAAGAGAATCAGCTTGGCTAGCAAGTGGACTCTTAATGGTAGAGGCGTTGCCATTAAGAATGCAGCTAGGAACAGTTACTGCCAAGCTTTTGTTCAAATTCAAACCAGGCAGGTCAATTCTGATTTTTTATTTTATTCATTCGTGAAACATGGGCATCATTGGCTGGCCAGCATTTATTGCCCATCCCTTGTTCAGAGGGTAGTTGAGAGTCAACCACATTGCTGTGTCTCTGGAGTCACATGTAGGCCAGACCAGGTAAGGATGGCAGATTTCCTTCCCTAAAGGACATTGGTGAATCAGATGGGTTTTTCCAACAGTCGACAATGGTTTCATGGTCATCAGTAGATTCTTAATTCCAGATTTTTTTTTATTGAATTCAAATTCCACCATCTGCTGTGGCAGGATTTGAACTCGGATCCCCAGAACATTAGCTGAGTTTCTGGATTAATAGTCTAGCGATAAATCCACTAGGCCATCGCCTCCCCTATTGGATAAGAACATAAGAACATAAGAAATAGGAGCAGGAGTAGGCCATCTAGCCCCTCGAGCCTGCCCCGCCATTCAATAAGATCATGGCTGATCTGACGTGGATCAGTACCACTTACCCGCCTGATCCCCATAACCCTTAATTCCCTTACCGATCAGGAATCCATCCATCCGCGCTTTAAACATATTCAGCGAGGTAGCCTCCACCACCTCAGTGGGCAGAGAATTCCAGAGATTCACCACCCTCTGGGAGAAGAAGTTCCTCCTCAACTCTGTCTTAAACCGACCCCCCTTTATTTTGAGGCTGTGTCCTCTAGTTTTAACTTCCTTACTAAGTGGAAAGAATCTCTCCGCCTCCACCCTATCCAGCCCCCGCATTATCTTATAAGTCTCCATAAGATCCCCCCTCATCCTTCTACACTCCAACGAGTACAAACCCAATCTCCTCAGCCTCTCCTCATAATCCAAACCCCTCATCTCTGGTATCAACCTGGTGAACCTTCTCTGCACTCCCTCCAATGCCAATATATCCTTCCTCATATAAGGGGACCAATACTGCACACAGTATTCCAGCTGCGGCCTCACCAATGCCCTGTACAGGTGCATCAAGACATCCCTGCTTTTATATTCTATCCCCCTCGCGATATAGGCCAACATCCCATTTGCCTTCTTGATCACCTGTTGTACCTGCAGACTGGGCTTTTGCGTCTCATGCACAAGGACCCCCAGGTCCCTTTGCACGGTAGCATGTTTTAATTTGTTTCCATTGAGATAGTAATCCCATTTGTTATTATTTCCTCCAAAGTGTATAACCTCGCATTTATCAACGTTATACTCCATTTGCCATATCCTCGCCCACTCACTCAGCCTGTCCAAATCTCTCTGCAGGTCTTCTCCGTCCTCCACACGATTCACTTTTCCACTTATCTTTGTGTCGTCTGCAAACTTCGTTACCCTACACTCCGTCCCCTCCTCCAGATCATCTATATAAATGGTAAACAGTTGCGGCCCGAGTACCGATCCCTGCGACACGCCACTAGTTACCTTCCTCCAACCGGAAAAACACCCATTTATTCCGACTCTTTGCTTCCTGTCGGATAGCCAGTCCCCAATCCACTTTAACACACTACCCCCAACTCCGTGTGCCCTAATCTTCTTCAGCAGCCTTTTATGGGGCACCTTATCAAACGCCTTTTGGAAATCCAAAAACACCGCATCCACCGGTTCTCCTCCATCAACCGCCCTAGTCACATCTTCATAAAAATCCAACATGTTCATCAAGCACGACTTTCCCCTCATGAATCCATGCTGCGTCTGATTGATCGAACCATTTCTATCCAGATGCCCTGCTATCTCCTCTTTAATAATGGATTCCAGCATTTTCCCTACTACAGACGTTAAGCTGACCGGCCTATAGTTACCCGCCTTTTGTCTCCTTCCTTTTTTAAACAGCGGCGTAACATTAGCCGTTTTCCAATCAACCGGCACTACCCCAGAATGCAACGAGTTTTGATAAATAATCACTAACGCATCCACTATTACCTCTGACATTTCTTTCAATACCCTGGGATGCATTCCATCCGGACCCGGGGACTTGTCCACCTTCAGTCCCATTAGTCTACCCAGCACTGCCTCTCTGGTAACATTAATTGTATTAAGTATTTCTCCTTCTGCCAACCCTCTATCGTTAATATTTGGCAAACTATTTGTGTCCTCCACCGTGAAGACCGACACAAAAAACGTATTTAAAGACTCAGCCATATCCTCATTTCCCACTATTAACTCCCCCCTCTCGTCCTCCAAGGGTCCAACATTCACTCTAGCCACTCTATTCCTTTTTATATATTTATAAAAACTTTTACTATCATTTTTTATATTAATTGCTAGCCTAGCTTCATAGTCTATCCTTCCTTTCTTTATCGCTTTCTTAGTCTCTCTTTGTTGTTTCTTAAATTTTTCCCAATCACTTGTTTCTCCACTATTTTTGGATAAGGCATCACTATGGGGAATGAACCAGGGAATATCTGTCCCACAGGCTTTAGATTAGTTGAAAAGAGCACAGGGCATGGGCATATTCCTTCAGTTTGTAAAGGATAGTGAGAATATATATGTCGCTTCTAGTACATGCAAGTGAGCCATTCTGTGGGCCTGACTGATAATCTTAAACTGGTAATTCTTAGCACAACCAGGATTGTTTAGCAAGTGCTGGAAAATCTTAGGAGGTCTGACAGCATCTGTGGAGAGAGAATAGAACCAACCTTTCAATGCTAGGTGACCCTTCATTAAAGCTCTATTCTCTCTCCAAGGATATCGTCAGACCTGCTGAGATTTTCCAGCATTTTCTGTTTTTGTTTCAGACTCCAGCATCTGCAGTATTTTGACTTAATATTATTATTTAGCAAGCGTTGTCCATTCATGGAATGACATCTCATGTTGGACACTGTTTTGAGTTTAGCAAGCGTGGGCTGGTTGAGTACTGTCAGTACTTCATCTCTTGTGAACAGCCAATGGGATGTGCAATAACACTGTACATCAGCTAGCTTCGCCTGTTGCTCAACTCTTTGAGACATCTCACCTTTCGGGGTAATCTGAAGTCAACTGGGCACTTTTCAGGACCACTTAAGTTCTGTACTACCAAACAACCAGAAGTGTTTTAGTTAACTTACATTATAAGCTTTCAAAGAATCTCACCTTCTGACAATTAAGGTTAAATCGATACTTCAAAACTTACATGCATTGATATACTAACAGCTAAATCAAGGACTTAGAACCATTGAATCCCTACAGTGCAGAAGGAGGCCATTCGGCCCATCGAGTCTGCACTGACTACAATCCCACCCAGGCCCTATCCCCGTAACCCCACATATTTACCCTGTTAACCCCCTGGCGCTGTGAGGCAGCAGTGCTAACCACTGTGCCACCGTGCCATCCTTTTGGTTTGTGTTCTCAAATCCCACATCTATCGGATAGCCTTTAGACACTGGGTTCTATGAGGTTCCTCAGTTCTTGAAGTGTCTTTTCTCTGTAAACAATTTATAAATACGTGTAGATTTTTTGTTGGGTCGGTGCAGCTCTTGTTCACAACTGGAACATAATTCAACTGTTATTATTCACTGGATGCACTTTTTGGTTTGGATATTTTTTGTAGGACATTTTTTCTCCATAGGTTAAAAACTTTCCTATTAATATAAGATGGCATTAATTGTAATGCAAGCAAAGTAAAACTATGTTAAAGGACCTAGGGGTACAGGTTCATAGCTCCTTGAAAGTGGAGTCACAGGTGGACAGGATGGTGAAGAAGACATTCGGCATGCTTGGTTTCATTGCTCAAACTATTGAATACTGGAGTTGGGACATTTTGTTGAAGTTGTACAAGACATTGGTAAGGCCACACTTGGAATACTGTGTACAGTTCTGGTCACCCTATTATAGAAAGCATATTATTAAACTAGAAAGAGTGCAGAAAAGATTTACGAGGATGCTACTGGGCTTGATCGTTTGAGTTATAAGGAGAGGCTGGATAGACTGGGATTTTTTTCCCTGGAGCGTAGGAGACTTAGGGGTGATCTTATAGAGGTCTATAAAATAATGAGGGGCACAGATCAGCGAGTTAGTCAACTTCTTTTCCCAAAAGTAGAGAAGTCTGAAACTAGAAGGCATAGGTTTAAGGTAAGAGGGGAGAGATACAAAAGGGTCCATAGGGGCACTTTTTTCACACAGCGGGTGGTGAGTGTCTGAAACAAGCTGCCAGAGGTAGTAGTAGAGGTGGGTACAATTTTGTTTTTTAAATAGCATTTAGGGCAGTTACATGGGTAAGATGGGTATAGAGGGATATGGGCCAAATGCGGGTAATTGGGACTAGCTTAGTGGTTAAAAAAAAGGGCAGCATGGACAAGTAGGGCTGAAGAGTCTGTTTCCATGCTGTAAACCTCTATGACTCTATGACCAATTAGTCATGTTGGCGTTGATAGAGTGGCACGGTAGCACAGTAGTTAGCGCTGCTGCCTCACAGTGCCAGGGACTCGGGTTTGATTCCCGGCTTAGTCATTGTCTGTGTGGACTTTGCATGTTCTCCCCTTGTCTGCGTGGGATTTCTCCGGGTGCTCAGGTTTCCTTCCACAGTCTGAAAGACGCGCTGGTTAGGTGCATTGACCCGAACAAGCGCTGGAGTGTGGCGACGAGGGAAATTTCACAATAACTTAATTGTAGTGTTAATTTATTAGTCACAAGCCTTACTTGTGACTAATAAATAAACTTTACTTTTACTTTTATACATTAAATCAAATAGAGTTGAGCAGTCATCTCTTGTGTGTTTACTTTCTGTATCTCCGATGAAGAGGTTTCTACCTCTTTTGATTTTTCAGTAGACATTGTTTTCATAGAATCTCTACAGTGCAGAAGGAGGCCATTCGGCCCTTTTGAGTCTGCACCGACCACAATCCCACCCAGGCCCTATTCCCATCACACCTCATATTTACCCTGTTAATCCCCTTGATACTAGGGTTAATTTATCATGGCCAATTAACCTAACCCGCACATCTTTGAACTGTGGGAGGAAACTGAAGCACCCAAAGGAAACCCAAGCAGACACAGGGAGAACATGCAGACTCCACACAGACAGTGACCCGAGGCCGGTATTGAACCCAGGGGTCCCTGGCGCTGTGAAGCAGTAGGGCTAATCCACTGTGCCACCCTGCCACAGAAATGTTTAAGCAAATTGCAGACTGTCGATGGACTTTGTAGATCTCTGCAGAGCAATTTATTTTAAAGAAGAATAAATGTTTTCTTTTATTCTTATCATTAATCGCGCCAGCCAATTTTAGACATCTGAACAAATTATGCTACTGCCAAACCTCTCTCTTTCAACAAGCACTTTAAGCAGCAGCACAACAACAACTTGTATTGTGAAGGAATCCATGCAAAGAAATCCAGCCATAACTTGGTGTTATAAGATTGAACAAGTTGTGAAAAGTTTTTAAACAAAAATTTTAAAAGGGTTCTTTTTTAAAAAAAAGTTAAAATACAGTTCACACTCGGTAACTATGGGCCTCTGCACAAAGGACCATGTCTGTTCTCACCACAGTTAGAGAACACTTGATAAGAGAGATTCACACCCAAAGTCACAGAATAATACATTTTCTGTTTTGCAAACTCACCACAGTGTGGTATTTGATAAGATAACTTGATGCTGATAGCCCCAAAACCACAATCAACTGAATTTTTTTTTTACAAAGCTAGCCCAATCCAAAAACTGTATTATCATCTTAAAACACAGCCAGACCAATAAAAACTGACCATTATGAGCCCTCACAGCTTGGCTTCCATAGAATCGATGAAAGACTGACGTTATCTGGAAATTAAATAGTTATATACACTTTCTTAGAAATCAAAGAGGGCCAGACTACTTAGAAATTAACAGTGAAACAAATCTCACTGGGACACAAGGAGGCCAAACTTAATTACAATTAAGATACTTAGGGAAGAAATTAGTTATGCAGTCTGAAGAAGCACCATAAACATTGTGAGCACACTTTGCAATTTTAGATTCGCTGAATTTGGTCTAAGTTCTCTCATCGTAAAGGTACAATTATTGAGGTTCCGTGATGATAATTCTCTCTCTCATGGGGCACAATTATCTTGCTTACTCTGCAATCTTCAGTCTTCTTATCTGTAAGATAAATGCGAGTTTAATAATCGATGGATATACTACTTAAGATATTTTATTGTAACAATAATTGAACTTAAGACTTGGATTTTCTGTTTGAAATAAGAACGTATTTTCTATCTTTCTGCGAAATTCTTATTGTTATGATTGACTCTTTTCACTTCACTGTGAATTGCATGGCCTACATTTACAGAATGGCGGGGACTCACCTCCTGTCATCCAGATTGAACGGGAACACTTCCCGCTGACCCTGACTGCTCTGCTGCCAATTTACACTCTACTGAGCATTGATTGGTATTAGGTGGGACTTCCACCCCTCACACGGGAGGAAGTACCACCATAGAGAGTTGTCGGAGGCTGCACTGAAGAGGCTTCTCTTGTAACAGAGATCAGTAAGAGGCTCATTGGCTATCATATTACATGAAGCATCACACCATACAGTGAACTCTTACAAACCTTCTGTAGTGAAACATTGTTCAGACTTTCATCTCGTGTAACCCTTTCACTGGACACAGTTATTAATATGGCTACTATTCTCCTCCATAACTATTGGTATGGGTATTACTCCCCCTCAACACTAAAGTTTATCTACTTTAAACAAAACATTATTAGTCCTTAATTGGATCTCCACCACGGTGACACAGTGGTTAGCACTGCTGCCTCACAGCTCCAGGGACCCAGGTTCGATTCCCGCCTTGGGTCACTGTCTGTGCGAAGTTTGCATGTTCTCCCCGTGTCTCCCTGGGTTTCCTCAAGGTGCTCCGGTTTCCTCCCGCAGTCCGAAAGATCTGCTGGTTAGGTACATTGGCCATGCTAAATTCTCCCTCAGTGTCCCCGACCAGGCTCCGGAGTGTGACAACTAGGGGATTTTCACAGTAACTTCATTGCAGTGTAAGTGTAAGCCTACTTGTGACACTAATAAATAAACATTTTTTTAACCTTTGTTAAGGTTTCAAAGTGTGAAATCCCAACATAATACTTGAATTTTTTCCAAAGCTCCTTTAAACCGCA
Source organism: Mustelus asterias (assembly GCF_964213995.1). Classification (NCBI taxonomy): domain Eukaryota; kingdom Metazoa; phylum Chordata; class Chondrichthyes; order Carcharhiniformes; family Triakidae; genus Mustelus; species Mustelus asterias. The sequence continues at coordinate 79,250,613 of NC_135811.1, read as the reverse complement.
CTGACTATCTCCTCTTATTACCCAAACTTATACTTTTGCTATCTCACCAGAACCAGGCCTCCCTCCAATCTCACCACTGCCTATACTCCTGGTCATCTCACCCTCCAGAAGAGGCAGCACTTGCTCTTCACACTGAGTCAGGATTTGGGTGTATGTTATTCCACTGCCTGTACGGCCACACTCGCTGGCATTGTGGGCTTGTTTCTCCAGGAAAGATCTGACACAGAGTTGGCATCAGCAATCTCAAATGGTTAAGTGTCGTGTCCCAGATCAGTGCATGCCTGACTGAAGCCTGTGCTCAGGTTTCAGAAGGTCATCCTGCCAACTACCAGCTGTTTGAATTAATAACTTCTGGGAATGAACAATGGCATGGTTTAGGAACTTGTGGAAACATGCAACTTTAGATGAGTAGATAATCTTGAATACCTGCTCCAATCACTTGCTAGACCTGTGTCACACTGGATCAATATTGCTCCTACTCATGCCATGCTCACCATTGCCGACCTCATGAGGTCATTGAACCCTTTGCAGCAATGGTACCAAGTCCTCCTCACTACGTCCACACTGCACATCTCCTTGGCCATCTTTTCCCATATAGCACAAGTCTGCTTGGGATTCCTCTGCTTCCTAGAGCTCGGAATCAACTACTCACGGCTCCCCTCAACTGCATGGAGGAGGGCACCAAGGGCAGCCTCGCTGAAATTGGGGGCAGCTTTGTCCCTTCTGGAGTATCTCCCCCCCCCCATATTCTGATGGTGCATGGAAATATACCATCATAAAGCTGGTAGACTTGCTGATTCATTGAAAGCTGGGTAACAGTGAAGCTTCAGATGGCTGACAGACATAAATACTCATTGACTTACCTGGATTGACTACAAAAGACAAAATTGTGGAGAGAGACCCAGATCACAGGTGCTAAGACTCAATCGGGGAGGGGAGGGCAAGTTTCTGAATTAAATCATGGTCAGAGGTGGCAGATGATAGTTTGGGGGTCAGATAGTGATCAGGGTGGGGGCTGGGGAGGTGGACAGATCATGGTTGAGCGGGCAGATGGTCATCAGGAGGGCAAGATCATGATTGGGGGCACATAATATTCAGTGATGATTAGGATAAGGGCAGATGCAATTGGGGATGGGGCAAATGGGGGCCAGGGTGGGGCAGATGGTTAGCACTGCTGCCTCACAGTGCCAGGGTCCCGGGTTCGATTCCTGGCTTGGGTCACTGTCGGTGTGGAGTTTGCACGTTCTCCCCGTGTCTGCGTTGGTCTCCTCCGGGTGCTCTGGTTTCCTCCCACAGCCCAAAAGACGTGCTGGTGAGATGCATTGGCCATGCTAAATTCTCCCTCAGTGTACCCGAACAGGCGCCGGAATGTGGCGACTAGGGGATTTCCACAGAGGCTGCATTACAGCATTGATGTAAGCCTACTTGTGACACTAATAATAAAATAAGTAAATAAATAAAAGATGTTTGGAGGGGTCTGAGGGAGTCCTCACTCATTCTAAAGCCTGGTTTGACCCTTTTCTCCTGTTTCTCCCTTCACTCCAATGACTCAGACATCTCTGGAGGGAAACATGCAACAACTAACCTCCATGCAAATAAGTGGTTAACTTGTTCAGGTTAAAAAAGAATGCTATTTTTGATCAATGCCAAGGTTTGGAGACAGTAGAACTCAAAATAAAATGCATTCACCTTAAACTGCTCAATGACAAATTATCCTGTGGAGTTTGAAACGATAGTGTATTTTGCTGGGTCCCCTGACACTGTTCCATGCCAGAGGACCCTTTAAACTATTGGCCATGAACTCATTCCGACGCACGACCAATGACATTGGAGGCTGGACGTGCCATCCTCCAACATTGTGTGGGGTGATGGTCTCAAAGCTGCCCTAAATCCCAATTGCTGTTTTATCAGGCATGTTCTGTGATAGATAGTGATTGGGAGTGGAGAAGAAAGTGGTCAGGGGTGGGGAAGATGGTGTTCAGGAAGGGGCAGACAGGTCATGGGAGAGTTCACTGGGCCATTGTTAGTTGTGGAGGAAGCACCACTGCTCCTCCTGGTGTACAAGCAGAGCTGTGAAGAGGGGAGGCGATGGCCTAATGGTATTATCGCTAGATTATTAATCCAGAAATTCAGCTAATGTTCTCGGGACCTGGGTTCGAATCCCACCTTGGCAGGTGGTGGAATTTGAATTTGATTTAAAAAAAATCTGGAATCTACTGCTGACCATGAAACCATTGTTGGAAAAAACCATCTGGTTCACTAATATCCTTTAGAGAAGGAAATCTGCTGGCCTACATGTGACTCCAAAGCCACAGCAATGTGGTTGACTCTCAACTGCCCTCGGGCAACTTGGGATGGGCAATAAATACTGGCCAACCAGTGACACTCATGAATGAATTTTTAAAAAACTGACCTCATAGAATCAGCCCACCTTTTAACTCCTTTTAACTGCCAGGTTTTCCGAGGCCTTGGAAACCCACCAAAATGAGTTAAAAATAGACCGAGTGTTAAAATGAAAATAAGCAGCCTCATTATAATATGTAAGTGAAGCTGAAGGAATATCAATACATGTCCCAGTGAGAATGGTGTGCCTTGGAGGGAACCTGGAGGTGTTGATGTTCCCATGACATTGCTGGTTTTTATGTAAATACAACACACTAAAAATAGCACATAGTGCATCTATAGGTTTATTCATGCAGTGACTTGGTTTTAACGTAAACTTTCTGAGGACTGGAAAGTTATTTGGAGTGGTGCCTGATTTCTACAGTTGTAGATTTAAAAAATTATTTGTCTATGCTTGTCACTGGGTAACATAAATTCTTAAAGCGTGGAATTCACCTTTCCCTCAGGTGTGTCTGTGGGAAATAATGCACAGTAAGAAGTCTCACAACACCAGGTTAAAGTCCAACAGGTTTATTTGGGAGCACAAGCCACAAGCTTTCGGAGCGCTGCTCCTTCATCAGGTGAGTGGGAGTTCTGTTCACAAACAGGGAATATAAAGACACAAACTAAATTAACAAAATAATGGTTGGAATGCGAGTCTTTACAGGTAATCAAGTCTTAAAGGTACAGCCAATGTGAGTGGAGAGAAGGTTAAGCACAGGTTAAAGAGATGTGTATTGTCTCCAGCCAGGACCGCTGAAGTGTTCCCCAACAGGAAGAGAACAGTCTTGCCTGGTGATTGTAGAGCGGTGTCCATTCATCCGTTGTCATAGCGTCTGCATGGTCTCCCCAATGTACCATGCCTCGGGACATGCTTTCCTGCAGCATATCAGGTAGACAACGTTGGCCGATTTGCAAGACTATGTACCATGTACCTGGTGGATGGTGTTCTCACGTGAGATGATGGCATCCGTGTCGATGATCCGGCATGTCTTGCAGAGGTTGCTGTGGCAGGGTTGTGTGGTGTCGTGGTCACTGTTCTCCTGAAGGCTGGGTAGTTTGCTACGGACAATGGTCTGTTTGAGGTTGTGCGGTTGTTTGAAGGCAAGAAGTGGGGGTGTGGGATGGCCTTGGCGAGATGTTCGTCTTCATCGATGACATGTTAAAGGCTCCAGAGAAGATGTCATAGTTTCTCCGCTCCAGGGAAGTACTGGACGACGAAGAGTACTCTGTCCGCTGTGTCCCGTGTTTGTCTTCTGAAGAGGCTTGTCCGTCGGGGATGGCTTCTTTGATGGCACCCATCAAGGACGGTCACTTCAGCACTTCACTGTACGCAAGCCAACGGATAACCTCATGATGCTCCACTTCTCCAGCTTCCACCCTAAACACATTAAAGAAGCATCCCCTATGGACAAGCCCTCCGTATACACAGGATCTGCTCAGATGAGGAGGATCGCAACAGACTCCTCCAGATGCTGAAAGATGCCCTCATAAGAACAGGATATGGCGCTCGACTCATCGATTGACAGTTCTGGTGCGCCACAGCAAAGAACCGCACCGACCTCCTCAGAAGACAAACACGGGACATGGCGGACAGAGTACCCTTCGTCGTCCAGTACTTCCCCGGAGCGGAGAAGCTACGACATCTTCTCCGGAGCCTTCAACATGTCATCGATGAAGATGAACATCTCACCATGGCCATCCCCACACCCCCACTTCTTGCCTTCAAACAACCGCACAAACTCAAACAGACCATTGTCCGCAGCAAACTGCGCAGCCTTCAGGAGAACAGTGACCACGACATCACACAACCCTGCCACAGCAATCTCTGTAAGACGTGCCAGATCATCGACATGGATGCCATCATCTCATGTGAGAACACCATCCACCAGGTACACACTCTTGCAACTCGGCCAACGTTGTCTACCTGATACGCTGCAGGAAAGGATGTCCCAAGGCATAGTACATTGGGGCGACCATGCAAACGCTACGACAACAGATGAATGAACACCGCTCGACAATCACATTTCAGCGATCACGGGCATTCGGCCTCTGATCTTCGGGTAAGCGTTCTCCAAGGCGGCCTTCATGACGCACGACAACGCAGAGCCGCTGAGCAGAGACTGATAGCCAAGTTCAGCACACATAAGGACGGCCTCAACCGGGATCTTGGGTTCATGTCACACTATCTGTAACCCCCACGACTTGCCTGGGCTTGCAAAATCTCACTAACTGTCCTGGCTGGAGAGAATACACATCTCTTTAACCTGTGCTTAACCCTCTCTCCACTCACATTGTCTGTACCTTTAAGACTTGATTACCTGTAAAGACTCGCATTCCAACCATTATTTTGTAAATTGAGTTTGTGTCTTTATATGCCCTGTTCGTGAACAGAACTCCCACCCACCTGATGAAGGAGCAGCGCTCCGAAAGCTTGTGGCCTGTGCTACCAGATAAACCTGTTGGACTTTAACCTGGTGTTGTGAGACTTCTTACTCGTTATATTGAACAACATTGTGCATTTTCAAAGGGGAAGTGAGATTCTCACAGGCAGCTAGAGATGTGGGGTCTAAGAAAGCTGGGAATTCCGAGATCTAAAGGACACCCTGAACACCGGTCACCTGTTGGACTTTAACCTGGTGTTGTGAGACTTCTTACTGTGCTTACCCCAGTCCAACACCGGCATCTCCACATCATGGAAATAATGTAGACAAGGGGTTAGAAATTCGACTCTGCAGTCCCTGCAATTGTAACCCTATGGCCAGAATCTTCCCAAAAATGCACAGTGTTGGCTCAGGTGAGAAAACCAGTGTGAAGCTCGCAAGCTGCACAATCGGCTTTGCTCGCTCCGAAAGCTCGTGGGTACTCACCTGATGAAGGAGTGGTGCTCTGAAAACTCGTGCTACCAAATAAATCTGTTGGACTTTAACCTGGTGTTGTGAGACTTCTTACTCGTTATATTGAACAACATTGTGCATTTTCAAAGGGGAAGTGAGATTCTCACAGGCAGCTAGAGATGTGGGGTCTAAGAAAGCTGGGAATTCCGAGATCTAAAGGACACCCTGAACACCGGTCACCGATTTAAATAAAGGCACCCCACCTCCCTGCCCCCACGGACACTGAAACCTGCCAAGGGCACAGGGAAACTCTTCCCCAATGGTCATCGAGCATTGAGACCCCCGTGGACATGAGAAGCCTTTCCCCGTAGACATTGAGACCCCCACGCCCAAGAACAACACCCCATCCCCCATGGATAACGGGAAGCCCCCCACCCCCCAAATGCAGAAAGGTAACCATACCGCATGGATAAGGGGAACCCCCGCACTGGAACTTCCCAGAGGGCCCTCTGGCAGTAACTGGCAATGAGATCTCATTCTGAGATCTCACCAGCGCTAATTCTATTTTCTTGCGAGATTTAGCAGCCATTATGGGATTTGCACCCATGATCAACAGGGCCATTCGATTGTGGCCTACAGGAACCATTTGGTGTTCAAGATGGATGCCAATGATGCAAGTATGTGTGCAATTCTGGAGTGGGCCCCATAGGATGCCATTTTGGTTAGACTAAATCAAAATAAGTCCTTTTCCCCATTGTCCCAAGCAACATTAGGCTATTAACATATGTAAGTAAGGGACCTAATGCTTGCTCCTGCTCCCTCTTGCAATTCCAACTTGTGCCCTGAGGCCACCATATGTAGTACTGATTGCCTCCAGAAAAAACAACTATTGTGAAACCAGTCTCTCTATCAAAAACTGTTTTTGGAATTTACAGGCTGGAAATTCCTAATTAATTTTAAATAAAAGACTAAAATTTCATTCCAGTGATTTGAGATTATATTCAAAGATGGCTGCACATTTGTATCACTGTACCTTTCATACTCCAAGAAACCATTGAAATGGAGCCAACTTGTCTGAAAAGACACATCAGAAACAAAGGCCTTGAAAGAGGATGAATGGGGGCCATCTCTTTTCCTATTAACAAAGCATCCAGATAATCAATCACCTGTGTACTCAACTGGTTGGAGATAAAGCTTTAGACATAACTGAACAATGGGATCCTGGCTGAGTGAGGAATTTCCAGCCATGATATCAAGTTATAATTAAAATACACTAGCCATGGCCTAAGCCATCCCTTTGTATGTTTTAAATACCTAGTTACTCAGCAGAACTAGACAAGCAACTGGGATTTTGAAGGACCTTGAGTCTTTTTCTCTCTCTCTTTCCATCAAGCTTGCAAGCTTTTGAACCTTATCATAGAAATCATAGAAACCCTACAATGCAGAAGGAGGCCATTCGGCCCATCGAGCCTGTACCGACTACAATCCCACCCAGGCCCTACCCCCACATATTTACCTGCTAATCCCTCTAACCTACGCATCTCAGGACTCTAAGGGGCAATTTTTAACCTGGCCAATCAACCTAACCCGACTGTGGGAGGAAACCGGAGCACCCGGAGGAAACCCACGCAGACACGAGGAGAATGTGCAAACTCCACACAGACAGTGACCCGAGCCGGGAATCGAACCCAGGACCCTGGAGCTGTGAAGCAGCAGTGCTAACCACTGTGCTACCGTGCCGCCCGTATCTGTTAACATTGACTATCCAGATGCTGCAGACAGAAATTTTAATCTGGATCTGGATGTATCTGGCTCAATTTCCTCCTCTTGCCAGGGCTAAGAATCAGCTGCTCACATCGAATGGAGATAGCTCATAAGAGGGATCTGAGGGAGTCCTCACTCATCCTAGAGGCTGGTTTGGCCCTTTTCTCCTGTTTCTCCCTTCGGTCCAATGACTCAGACATCTCTGGAGGGAAACATGCAACAACTAACCCCTATGCAAATAAGTGTTTAACTTGTTCAGGTTTTTAAAAATGTCATTTCTGATCAATGCCAAGGTTTGGAGACTGCAGAACTTAAAATAAAATGCACTCACCTTAAACTGCTCAATGACAAATTATCCTGTGGAGTTTGAAACAATAATGTATTTTGCTGGGTCCCCTGACACTCTCCCATGCCAGAGGGCCCTTTAAACTATTGGCCATGACTTCATTCCAGGACACGCCCAATGACCTTGGAGGCCGGACATCACGTCCTCCAACACTGATTGTGCGGGATGATGGCCTCAAAGCTGCCCTAAATCCCAATTGACATTTTATCAGGCGTGTTCTGAAGGTGGGCCCAGGAGCCGAAAGATGCTGACTTCAGTATATTAATCAGGCCAATGAGAGGGCAACCATTTAATGTTTATTTATTAGTGTCACAAGTTGGCTCACATTAACACTGCAATGAAGTTACTGTGAAAATCCCCTAGTTGCCACACTCTGGCATCTGTTCAGGCACACTGAGGGAGAATTTAGCATGGCCAGTGCACCTAACCAGCACGTCTTTCAAACTGTGGGACTTTAGGACTGTGGGAGGAAACTGGAGCACCCAGAGCAAACCCATACTGACACAGGCAGAATGTACAGATTCTGCACAGACAGTGACCCAAGCCGGGAATTGAACCCGCATCCCTGATGCTGTGAGGCAGCAGTGCTAACCACTGTGCCACTGACACCCCTCTTCACCTGATTGTAATACAATACCTAGCAAAGCAGAATGAAAGAAAGGTTAGTACTCATTTTAATCATCGCCAAATCCTACTTCACTCCCTACGCTGACTCCAGGCCACCGCCACCCCCCCCACCCCCCCCCCCCCCCCCCCCGCCCAATCTCCCCCACCCTCTTCAGCCTCAAATCAAACCCCAGTCGAACTCAGAGGCCTAGCCCCCAATCCTGTAGATTCCTATGATGTTCTTTCCCAAGTTCCTAGACCATTCTCCCAATACTGGTCCCATGACAAGATTTCTCCTCCAGACTGCCATGATGATATCCAATCACTTACCTGAGCTTTGGCACATGGACCGATCCTGGCTCCTCCTGCTGTATCATCTACATGACAATGAGGTCTGATGCCCAAAATTCCAGGCTCCTTGGGCCTCCCCACTTGAGTACACACTGTTCACACCTTGCGGGTGAGGTGTCCAAAAATGGATAAGATCAGGCTAGATGATATTTATTTTCCCGTGAGAATGCAAACAGAGGTTTTCCAGGTCAGATTGGTAAGTCAGAAAATAATGCAAGAAATCTGCTGAACAAACTGAATATCCATATTCTCATTAGAAATAGCTGCGGGCCATTGCATAGAGTGAGAGAATTCAGCAATGCCTATCAATGTTTCTGTATTGCTTTGTATTACACAAACTCTGAATTTAAATCATTCCCGATCTATGTCAGTAACCATTTAATAGCCAAGGAAATATTTGAGTTTGTTTACCGTTTGCTGAAGAAATTGCCATCTGGGTTTCCTCCATGATCTCAGAAACCCTCAGGCCAGAGCCACATAAGACCATAAGATATAGGAGTTAGGCCATTCGGTCCATCGAGTCTGCTCCACCATTCAATCATGGCTGATAAGGTTCTCAACCCTTTTCTCCCACTTTTTCCCCAAAATCTTTGATCCCCTTACCAATCAAGAACCTATCTATCTCTGTCTTAAATGCACTCAGTGATCTGCCTCCACAGCCTTCTGTGGCAATGAATTCCACAAATTCACCACCCTCTGGCTGAAGAAATTCCTCCGCATCATCCCTTTACTCTGAGGCTGTGCCCTCTCCTACTAATGGAAACATCTTCCCCATGTCCACTCTATCCAGGCCTTTCAGTATTCTGTAAGTTTCAATGAGATCCCCCTTCATCCTTCTAAACTCCATCGAGTACAGACCCAGAGTCCTCTGACGCTCCTCATACATCAAGCTTTTCATTCCTGTCGTGAACCTCCTCTGAACCCTCTCCAAGGCCAGCATTCAATGATAAGATTCAACGATATGATGAGGGCAGGCAAGGTAACAGACCAGCCAATCTCTTTAGTCTTCCTCGGGCACAGCAAACATCAACACACTGTTCATTCTTTAAAATTAACAGCAAAGCAAGTAATCCTACATCATGCACTTTAATCAAGAGGATGCAACAGCACAAGGCCACACAGTAAATATTAGCATCTCCCCAATGATAGTTTCTCATCTTCTTAAATATGGAATCCCTTTCTCTCCTTTTATATCATGATCCCCTAGTGCAATGTTACCTGAGAGACAGTTTCACAACCATTAACCTGATTCACTCAATCTTGTTACAGGGGGAAAAGACACAATTCCTGTGAGAGGCAGCTGCTACCAGCAGATCCTTGACTTCCGGAACCTCGCCCCCTGGACCAAGCCATGGAGTTCCTGGGAACAGCTCGAGCCAAATTAGATGTTAGGATGCTGGGATAGTGACTGGCATCAGGTGATTCACTAAGCACAGAAGAATAGTGAGGGAGTGAGGAAATGGCATCAACACAGAATAGACTCAAGAGGTGGTCCATGTCTTAGAGTTGTGGAATCTCATTGGTACTCACTTGAAAAGAAGGATATTCAACAAACACCCCCAGTGGGGGTTACCAGGTCAATCTCTGAGAATGTGCAGCATCCAGCATGTGTTTCTTTTATTAGAAAGGAACCAGTGTAACATAAAGGTAGTTGTCAAGGAAGAATTACAGAATTAGAACACTGCTTCCTGCTTGCTGGTTAATCTTCTGCTAACCTCTTGCTATCTTCTTTCTTCCTCATGGGCTATAACCTGTAGTTGCTCACTTTTCCACGAAGATGCCTTTGACAATTATGTTGGGAACCAAGTAACACACGGTCACTATTCTGCCAGCTCTGTCTGGGAGGGAAGCTAAGCAACCCAGTGTTGTCCCAACACTGGAACCATTGACTGACTATGTCAAATGTTTGCTCTTGTCTCTTGTGTTATTGTGTACTCTTCATGTCAATACAGCAAGCAGAGGACAAAACAAGTATTTTTTAAGTGTTCTTGTGAGCTCTGCTTCCACCTAAAGGAGTTACTTGCAGATGTAAAGTTAATGAGTAGCATAAGAGGCTAGATTTGTATATGTTTTTCTTTGCTTTGCATTTAATCAATGGAATATTTGAGCCATCTGCATCTTCAGCTGAACCATTTCTGTTTGCATCACCCTTTACCCAATAAACAAATGAGACATTGAAATCCTTGAAGTGTTGAACATTTGAAATCTCAATTGCAGATGTAACGCTATGAACATTTGTTAAATGCAAGTAAAAAAATGGATTGGGCCAATTTTGATGAATAAATGCGACTGTGTTATGTTTTTGTTTTATTGCTGTCTTGTAATTCTAAGCTTTTCGTTTAGATAGGATGGTAAGGTTGAATTGGCTTTGGTCAAGTTCCTAGCCTAATCATAGACCGGACATACACTAACGGAGACAGGGAATGGCAGAATTGGGTTATATACTCTTCTTCTCCAGTGAGAAGAACTCTGATGCTCTAAACTGCCTCACTTTCAGATGAGAACCAAGAAATTTCACTCAATGATGCCAAAAAACTCAAATCATTATTCAACCTGGCTTTACAATCTGCATCCTCCTAGTTGGGAACCTAGTGTAACCGCATTGTAACCGCACATCATTCAATAATTACAAATGATTAAAATATGAAAAATCATTCCAACAAGGTGCAATCCTAGCGTTCTGTATCACAGCATGTTATAGCAATTCCACAAAGCATTCTTCTACAATTACATCTATCATTTCATCTTTTCCTAATCCATGGGTCTTTCTCTGTGGTAATTGACATTTGTCTTTGTGGGGCATGTGGAAGGTGTAAGAGCTTATGAATGGGTGGCACAGTGGTTAGCGCTGCTGCCTCACAGCATCAGAGACCCGGGTTCGATTCCTGGCTTGGGTCATTGCCTATGCGGATTCTGCACATTCTCTACGTGCCTGCATGGGTTTCCTCTGGGTGCTCCGGTTTCCTCACACAGTCTGAAAGATGTGCTGGTTAGGTGCATTGGCCATGCTAAATTCTCCCTCAGTGTACCGGAATGTGACGACCAGGGGGTTTTCACAGTAACTTTATTGCTGTGTTAATGTAAGCCTACGAGTGACACTGATATAAATAAACTTTAACAGAGTTCTTCATTGTTTTTAAGCTAAGTATTTAAAGGCAGAGTTTTATTGTAAGCTCACGTTACACAACTCATCTTTGAGTCCTTTTCCTATCCTCTGCCACTCATTTTCACATCAGCCCAAAAACTATGCTTTTCCCAGTCAATATCAATATCACTTTCGCCCACACACATCTAAGATTTCCAATCAGTGAAAAATTGTCTAAGATCCGAATATTTTTTTAAATTCAGGATTCGATAATTGCCTATTGTCTCTGCTGTGTTTACCATTTTTAACATTGTCGTTTCAAAGCTGTGTTTCATTCCCATCAGGCTTGTACAATTTCATAGAATCCCGACAGAGCAGAAAGAGGCCATTTGGCCCATCGCGTCTGCACCAACTCTCTGACAGAGTATCTTACCCAGGCCCTCTCCCCCACCGTATCCCCATAACCCCACACATTTATCAAACCTACACATCTTGGGACACTAAGGGATAAATCTTTCCAGCCCAAGCCTGAATGTTGTGCAAGCCTTTACATGATTGGGTGTGGGCATAGATCCCACAACTAATCCCATGTCATTCTATGCTTACTGGACATGATGCGTTTTTTTTCCTGAACATCACAATCTTGCATAAAGAAATACAAGTGACAGCAAACGTGTTGATTTCTGAATAGATCTCGGCAGTCAATTGCCATAGCTATAAGGTAGAAACTTATTGCAGGAAGCCCGTGCTAACAGATTGGCAAGTTGTTGGACTACTTATATTGAGTATCCAGTTGGATTGTGAATTTGGGAATCATTATTTTTACTTTTAGCTTATCGGCTCACTTCTCTCCCACCCTCTATGACTGCCTCTATGTTTTAAAGAATACCAGATTCTATACATTCATACATTCTGCCTATTTGTAGCTTTGGAATATACTGTGCATGAGAGAAACATACTTCTTTGATTTAATTTGCCTTATGCAACTGCAAGCAGCGCGTGAAGCCTGTCGAAACAGGCCTAATTTTATTTGCTGCTGACTTTTTTTTCTGGCATGGGCAATAGCATAGTCAGCAATTTAAAATTATAGGTGTGACAACCTCAGTTATCATCTGGGTATGCCCCAAAACATATTTCCATGACCACAATCAATGGGGTTTATGCTTTCTCCATCGGGAGCCTAAAGAATCTTTCTGAATATAATTAAAAGTTTTAACAACACACAATTATGATGAAAACAAAAAAAAATTGCATTTATATAGTGCCTTTTATATTCTCTGGATGAGCCAAAGTGTTTCACAGCCAATTGAAGTGAATGTTTTGAAAACTTGGCACACAAGTTATGTACAGCAAAGTCTTACAGACAGTAATGAGCGCTGTACCCGCATAATCGGTTCTGATGATGCTGGCCAAGGAATGAGTGCTGGCCATCACGCTAAGAGAACATCCCTGGTCTTCTTCCAAAAGTTACCATGAGATCTTTTAGATCCACCTGAACCTGTAAGTCAGGTCTCACCTTAACATCTTATCCAGAAGGTGGCATCTCAGACAGGCAGCTCTCCCCAGTGTTATACTGGATAGTTAAAAGCAAAATACTGCGGATGCTGGAATCTGCAACAAAAACAGAAAAATGCTGGAAAATCTCAGCAGGTCTGAAGGCATCTGTGGAGAGAGAGTAGCGCCAATGCTTCGAGTCTAGATGATGCTCTGATGAAGGGTCATCCAGACTCGAAAGATTGGCTTTACTCTCTCTCCACAGATGCTGTCAGACCTGCTGAAATTTTCCAGTATTTTTCTGTTTTTGTACTGGATAGTGTTGGGTAAAGTGCTGAAGCCCAATTGAGACGTGAATCCACAGATTTCTGACTCAGACATGAGAGTACAGCCATGGAACAAAGCTGAAGATGTTGGTCTGTATTTTCAACCTTAAGGTGGGTAGAGGGAGTTGGGAAAATTCCCAGCTCGGTCCACTCCTCTCAGGAGAAGGTGTCTGCAAATGTGGGATATTTGTTGGTGGGAATGTGTGGTGAGTTGGGTGATGGTGGGTGAGGGCTGGAGTATGGCAGACGTTTGTAGGTACTCGTAGGGGCTGGCGGGTGCAGGGATAGGCTGTTTAAAAGGCCAGCCTTGGCAATGTAGGACTTTGTCCCAATTTAATTAACAACATAAAGGCCCTACAGCACTCATCCCTCACACCCGCTCACTCTCAAAACACTCCCCATGCCCTATCCATGTTACCACATGCCCCCCAACTCACTCCTCGTGCTCCTAATGCCAAGCTCTGCCTTTCCACCCACGCCTATGGCTCCTCATGCCAAGCTATGGCACCTCCAAGCCCATTGACCCATCACACACACTGTCTCAAACCAATGAACCCTATGTTGACAGTACGATGTATTGAAAAAAAGCTTTTGAAAAAAAGCCAATAATTCAGACGTTTCTCCTATGTTGAAAAAAAGTCATTTTGCTGCAAATTATTAAAAGTGTCAATCATCCAGACCCTTTAAAGTATCAGTAACAAAAAGCACAAACCTTGAAATCATGTAAAGTTGTGTCAACTTTGTGAAATTGACAGCTGAGGGCCTGAGCTGTCAAACAAACGATGTTTTCTCTGGGGACCACGGCTTCAACAAGCTTAATGGATGTTTGGGCTCTCTGCCAAGCCTCATTATGTATGCTTGGTTGAGAGCCCAGACAACCATTATAGTACAAATCTGCACCTGAGATGTCATGGGGTGGCGGTTGAAGGGCAGGGATTAGCATAGAGGGCATAAGTGGCCTTAGGGGTTGTTGGAAGGGCAAAGCACGGCATCTGGAGCATGAGGAGAACAATTTGAACCTACATTTTAAAAGGTCCCCTCATGCAGACTAATGTTCCTTTGAGCGGCCATGCACAATGACTCATTTAAAAAACTGACCCCACTTCATGAAAATTGCGGAGAAGTAGGAGATACCCATCTCCACCAGTGAGCCAGCCAGGTCAGGTGTACCAGACATGGGCTATGGACAGGAACCAGACCACGCCCTTTATAGACACTCCAGAAATACAGACAGCCAGGGAATCATAGAATCCCTACAGTGCAGAAGGAGGCCATTCAGCCCATTAAGTCTGTACTGACACTCTGACAGAGTGTCTTACCCAGGTCCACCACCCTGCCCTATCCCATGGCTAATCCATCTAACCTACACATCTTAGGAAACTAAGGGTCAATTTACCATGGTCAATCGACCTAACCTGCACATCTTTGGACTGTGGGAGGAAAGCGGGGCACCCCAAGGAAACCCACGCAGACTTGGGGAGAATATGCAAACTCCACGCAGACAGTGACTCAAGGTTGGAATTGAACCCGGGTCCCTGGCACTGTGAGGCAGCAGTGCTAACCATTGTGCCACTATGTCGCCCATAATGGAGTCAAGAACCCCAGAATCAAGATCTGCCTGCCATCTTTCAGCACTGGATGAAAATCCAGGCCATTGTTTCCAAAAGCAGATCAGGACGTTCAAATTTTGACCTTCATTCTATTCGAACCATCCTACTTACACCAAATATAGTTTTAATGTAAATGATGGGAGCTATTGGAAAATGATATGGATGCTGCAAGCATGAGTTACTGAAGGCCTCCTACATCCTCTTTACAGGCATTTTACTTTAACATCACTCCCCCACACAGAATGGCCCAACATGACTGCAGATGTTGTTGGAGCAACACTTTAGAGAAAAATAGAAATGCAGTTATATTGGAGTGGAGGAGGGCAACTGTTATTATCTTAAAGCCAGATGATAGAATGTGTTTATTAAGTGGAGATTTTTATGAGGCTGGCTCGGGAAGCAGGTGTTGTGGACGGCACAGTGGCCCAGTGGTTAGCACTGCTGCCTCAGAGCGCTCCAGTGGTTAGCACTGCTGCCTCACAGCGCTTGGGTTCAATTCTAACCTTGGGTGACTGGCTGTGTGGAGTTTGCACATTCTCCCCGTGTCTGCGTGGGTTTCCTCTGGGTGCTCTGGTTTCCTCCCACAGCCCAAAGATGTGTAGGTTAGGTGGATTCGCCATGGTAAATGCACAGGGTTATGTAGATAGTGCGGGGTCGGAGGAGAGGGCCTGGGAAAGATGCTCTTTCAGAGAATCGATGCAGACTCGATGGGACGAATGGGCTCCTTCTGCACTGTAGGGATTCTGTGTTAAATAAATAGTCTTGGTGCTGGAGAGGGAATGGCATTTTTATTTCAGGTTCAAACAGGGCAGCGTAGTGGCACATCATTAGAAGTTTAGCTAAGAATGGGGAGTTTTTGGTGAAGTCAAATAAGATGGTTTTGGTCTCAGCAATGCTAAGTTGGAAGAAGTTCTGGAGAATCCCCAATGTCAGACAAACTGTTCCGTTGCTTCATGGTAAACCACCAGTAAAGGATGGTAACAAAAATGGTATTGTCAATATATACATGGGTGCAAGTTGACAGATGATGTGACCATGGCAGTGCATGTGATCAAGGAGTAGGAAGATGCCAAGGGCGGAACTCTGTCAGGCAACAACAACAACTTGTATTTATCGAGCTCCTTTAGTGTAATAAATCATCACACGGGGCTTCCACAGGGGCATTATGAAACAAAATATGACAGCAAGCCAATTCAGACGATTGCAAGCTTGGTAAAAGAGGTAGATTTTTGGGAGTGTCTTAAAGGACAAAAGTGAGATAAAGAGGTGAAGATGTTTAGAGAGGTAATTCTG
The DNA here is from genome assembly GCF_964213995.1 of Mustelus asterias. Classification (NCBI taxonomy): domain Eukaryota; kingdom Metazoa; phylum Chordata; class Chondrichthyes; order Carcharhiniformes; family Triakidae; genus Mustelus; species Mustelus asterias. Next base: position 79,234,519 of record NC_135811.1, on the reverse strand, counting down.
AATCTTGGGGGCTAGACAGATGGAAACATGACTACCAATGGTGGGGTGATTAAAGTAAGAGTTTTAACAACACCAGGTTAAAGTCCAACAGGTTTATTTGGTAGCAAATACCATTAGCTTTCGGAGCGCTGCTCCTTCGTCAGATGGAGTGGAAATGTGCTCTCAAACAGGGCACAGAGACACAAAATCAAGTTACAGAATACTGATTAGAATGCGAATCCCTACAACCAACCAGATCTTAAAGATACAGACAATGTGGTTGGAGGGAGCATTAAGCACAGGTTAAAGAGATATGTATTGTCTCCAGACAGGACAGCCTGCAAGTCCGGGAGGCAAGCTGTGGGGGTTACTGATAATGTGACATAAATCCAACATCCCGGTTTAGGCCGTCCTCATGTGTGCGGAACCTGGCTATCAGTTTCTGCTCAGCGACTCTGCGCTGGGTGATTAAAAGCAGGGATGCGCAAGGTGTTTGAGTTCGAGGAGCTCAGCTATGTCAGCGGGTTTTAGGGCTGCAGGAGACTACAGAGACAGGAAGGGGCTAGGATCTGGAGAGATTTGAAAGCAAGGATAAGAATTCTAAAATCGAGGCATTGCTTAACAGTGTTAAGATCCCTGTAGAGACTGATAACTTTTAAAAAGATGTATTAGTGCCAATAATGGATGAAAAGGAATTACACAACAAGATTTTAAGTTAAGACTTTTATTGTAACAAACTGAAAGCAACTTTGCGTAAACAGTGTGAAGTATGCAACTAGCACTCTGAACTACAGAAAATATATCCTGCCCTTTAACTTTTTAAGACTCCACCCCACAGTTATACTTCACAGCTTGCTCTCATCAAAGTTGTAGTTTTCACAGGAATCAATCCAATTTTACTCTCTGCTTCCACTGGGTTTCATTCTTCCCATTTCACTGTGTCATAACATTCAGTGACCATCAAAAGGTGCCTCTCCCAGTTTGTGGAGAAGTCTCAATCTAACTACTAGCAGTGAGGCCCACTCCTGGGAATTCTTACTCCTCCCCTCATTCCCCCGAGGCCATACCAGGATGAATCTTCCTGATTCTCTTTGTTGCCATGGGATGCATCTCTTTAACGCGAGACTGTCTTTCCTCCCACATTCTGTCTGGTAGTCCACAGAAAGTCAGCACACACCTCTTGACTGACCACCATCGTTGTTCTCCTTTTCTCTCTGAGACACCTCTCTGTTTCTGTCTGCAATCTTGGAGTCAGGAAGTCTGTCCACAGTCAGCCCCACCTTTGGTTTCAGGTGTGAGAATTTTACACCTCGCTTGGCAAGTCTCAGCCTGGGTTCCCCAGTTCCTATGGTAACCATGTCACACAGATTTGTCGTTGGGAAGATCGTATGACCCTCTTTACACTTCCATTTTACCTTAAGTTAAAGAGACAGTCCCAAAGCTAAATCATCTTATTAAAAAATCGCATTCATTACACCAGGGATCCAGTTAAATTAAGGCAAAATACTGCGGATGCTGGAATCTGAATCAAAAACAGAAAATTCTGGAAAATCTCAGCAGGAGAGACAGCATCTGTGGAGAGAGAATAGAGCCAACGTTTCAAGTCTCGAAATGTTGGCTCTCTTCTCTCTCCACAGATGCTATCAGACCAGGGATCCAGCATAGGTCGGTGAGAATGGGGTGATAGGTGATTGGCATTTGGTGCAAATTTGGAAACAGGCAGTAGAGTTTTGGGTGATACCAAGTTTATGGAGGATGAATATGGGAGACTGGACAGGAATGTGTTAGAATAGTCACATCTAGAGTTAACAAAGGCATGGGTAAGGGTTTCAGCAGCAGAAGAGCTGATGAGCAGCAGAGTTAAGCTATGTTACGGAACTAGGCAGTTGTAGTGATGGCTGGATATTTGGTCAAAAGTTAATCTTGGCATCAAATATAAAAAAGTTTCGAACAATTCGCTTCAGCCTCTGACAGTTGCCAGGCAGACCGATGGGGTCAGTGCCTAGGGAATGGCGTTTGTGGTGGGTACCAAAGAGAAAAACTTCAGTCGTACCAATATTTAATTGGAGGAGACTTCTTCTTATCTAGTATTGGATGTCAGACAAACAGCCTTACAATTTAGTGAGAGTGGAAGAGTCCAAAGAGGTGGTAGTGAGGTAAAGCTAAGTTTAGTCAACGTAATTGACATTGTGCTTTTAGATGATGTCGCCAAGAGGCATTGTGTAGATGACAAACAGAATGGGACCAAGAATGGATTCTTGGGGGACTCGAGAGGTAATGGCACGTGATTAGGAGGAGAAACCATTGATGGTAGTTCTTAGCTAGATAGGAATGGAGCCATGCGATTGCAGTTCCACGGAGCTGGCCCATGAGGGAGAGACAAGGAGGATGCTACGATCAATTGTGTTCAAGGCTGCAGACAAGTTGAGCAATATGGGGCAGGATCGGTTGCTATTGTCATAGTCACAGCGGATGCAATTTGTGACTTTGAGTCCTTTCAGTACTGGGTTAGAATCAATGACTGATTGGAGGGATTCAAACATGAGAGGCAACAACACACTCAAATACTTCAGTGAGGGAAGGGAGAATGGATGCAGGGTGTTAGTTTGCAGGCATAAAGAGCTCGAGAGTTGATATTTTGGGAAGGATGATGAAGACGGTCTACTTTGAAGGAAAGAGGTTCAGAACCTGAGGTGAGAGAACCATTAACAATATCAGCTAGCAAGGGAGCCAGGAAGAGGAGTTAGATTAGTGAATAGTTTAGTGGTTGAGTGAGTAGGCCTGGAATCTGATGGATCAGATCAGCTTGGAGAAGTCATGAAGGGAGATGTGAATTCAGGGCTGGGTGGGGGATTTGATGTGGGACAATGGGGGAACCCAGTGGGCTTGAGGAAGAGAGGGATATGGCAGAGACAGCTGTTTGGATGGTCTCAATCTTGGTGCCAAAGAAATCCATGACTGTCTAGGCTGTGCGAGCTATGGGAGAGCAGTAGGCTGGGCTTGGCCTGATTTTAATGGATCCAAGGGCAATGCCAAACAGATGATGGTGGGACATGTGGTTGGAGGTTATATGGATTCAAATGGAATGGCCAACCTTTGAACCCTGTGGGAATGAGAGGAAGTATTATGCTCAAAAAGATCATCGTAAAGATAAAGGTGGCTTCGGAAAGTCAGACAATAAGGATTCAAACAGGAAGCGAGGACAGGGGCAAGCATGGAGCTGGGAGCCGGCACTGCATTGAAAACCTGAGAAAAATGAAATGTAAGAAAAAAGGTACAAGATCTATATTCAAAGACAAGAACAGAGGAAAAATCAGCAGGTCTGCCTGCATCTATTAGGAGAGAAACAGAGTTCATGTTTCGAGTCCTGAAACTGTTCGTCAGAACTGAAGGGAGGAAGCATGTGTTGGAGCTGTGAGAGATTGCAGCAAAAAGTAGCAACTTTAAGAATAAAAGACACATGACCTGGTTTTGGGGGGGGGGGGGGGGGGTGACGGGGAGTGGTACTGCAATGAGGCAATATCTGCATGGGATATTAAAAGGGGGGGGGGTTAAGATGGAGGAGAAAGGTCAAAATCTAAAGTTGTCCTAACTATATTCAGAGAGGTTTGTAAAGGACCAATTACATAAGAGGCATGTTCATTTCACTTTGAAACCACCAAGCAATTCCTCTGTTATTTCCTCTTCTGAAACACGTGATAATGTTGTCCTGCTTCTTCATTTCCCCTGCAGTCAAACACAAAGCGTTGGCTGTGGGTCACTTCCTATTGAGCTTATTCCCAACACAGCACAATTTTTAAACAATTGACATTCTTGCACCTGCTGTACTACCCAGATTTGAGCATTGCTGAAAATCAGATATTGTGGTCTGTGTCCATTTTCTTCCCTGAACCTTGTCAACACCAAAAAAAAAGATAAAGAATCAAATCACAAAATTCTGCAAATGCACACTGCGGTAGCAACACGAGAGACCCTTGGCCAGAGGGAGGTGATGGCCCAGTGGTATTATCGCTAGTCTATTAATCCAGCTTCACATCCCGTCATGGCAGTTGGTGGAATTTTAATTCAATAAAATATATCTCGAATTAAGAATATACTGATGATCAAGAAACCATTGTCGATTGTCGGAAAAACCCATCTGGTTCACTAATGTCATGATGTGGAGATGCCGGCGTTGGACTGGGGTAAACACAGTAAGAAGTTTAACAACACCAGGTTAAAGTCCAACAGGTTTATTTGGTAGCAAAAGCCACACAAGCTTTCGGAGCTCTAAGCCCCTTCTTCAGGTGAGTGGGAATTCTGTTCACACAACAGAATTCCCACTCACCTGAAGAAGGGGCTTAGAGCTCCGAAAGCTTGTGTGGCTTTTGCTACCAAATAAACCTGTTGGACTTTAACCTGGTGTTGTTAAACTTCTTACTGTGTTTACTAATGTCCCTCAGGGAAAGAAATCTGACGTCTTTACCTGGTCTGGCCTGCATGTGACTCCAGAACCACAGCAATGTGGTTGACCCTCAACTGCCCCCTTGAAATGGCCTGGCAAGCCACTCAGTTCAAGGGCAATTAGGGATGGGCAGGGGTGAAACCATGATCAAGCAGGGGGTGAGGCTAGCTCATTGCACTGGCAGTGTGTTGTCACTTGCGATTGTGGTTTACCCAGGCTAGGGAAGAGGGTATCAAGGTATCCAATGAGGTAAAACCGAGGCTTTACCTGATGCAATTTTTCAAAGCCTTCCTGGCCTTTTGGTTAAGGTGAAGCGTTAGATCAAGCCTGGGACGGGGTGTAATGCCTCATGGTGTCAGCTTGGATCTTGTTTAATCGAGCCTAAGATGGGATGCAAAGTCTTATCAGCTTTGGATCTTGTTTGTCCCTCACGTGGGGACCATGATTGGACTTAATTTGAATTGGTTTTCTTGATTAGAAATTAAAGTACCAAAATGTACCCAAAAAAGGGCATTTAGGGATTGTGGTGAACCATCGTTGGTTCCCACCAGGTAGTGCTGAGCCAGGGTCTGGCCAGTACTATGAGTCTGTATATATGTTACTGTTGGGGTTAGGGTTGGGCTGTTCTACATGTTACTGTTGGGGTTAGGGTTGGGCTGTTCTACCTGTAATATAGTTCTTATGGTACATCCCAGTCGGGCTCCGCCTCCTGGGAGAGGTATAAAGGTCACTGCTCTGTCTGGGACCCTTTAGTCTGGGATCGTGTATTATATATGGTAGCTCTATTGTTGTAGTCAATAAAAGCCTTTATTTCCCCGAGTACCTCTAGCCTCGTGAGTTATATCGCGCATCAGGGATGGGCAATAAATGCTGGCCAGGCAGTACCGCGAATGAATAAAAGAAAGAATCAATGCCAGCACCCTCCGTATGTGAAGATGCTTGACATGAAGCTGAGGAATCATAGAATCCCTACAGTGCAGAAGGAGGCCATTTGGCCCATTGAGCCTGCACCAACAGGCCCTATCCCCTTAACCCTACATATTTACGCTGCTAGCCCCGCTGACACTAAGGTTTAATCAACCTAACTGGCACATCTTTGGACTGTGGGAGGGAACAGAAGCACCCGGAGGAAGCCCACACAGACACGGGGAGAACATGCAAACTCCACACAGTCACCCAAAGCCAGAATTGAACCCGGGTCCCTGGCGCTGTGAGGCAGCAGTGCTAACCGCTGTGCCACTGTGCTGCCCACAAAATGGTTGCAGTGCAGTTCTGGGCTCTCTTTAACTGTGCACCTCAGCAGCAGTGAGAACAGTTTCTGTCTGCAGTTTGCACATTCTCCCCATGTCTGTGTGGGTTACCTCCAGGTGTTCCAGTTTCCTCCCACAGTTCAAAGATGTGCGGGTTAGGTTGATTGGCCATGCTAAATTGCCCTTTAGTGCCAGGGGGTTTAAAGAACAAAGAACAAAGAACAGTACAGCACAGGAAACAGGCCCTTCGGCCCTCCAAGCCTGTGCCGCTTCTTGGTCCAACTAGACCAATTGTTTGTATCCCTCCATTCCCAGGCTGCTCATGTGACTATCCAGGTAAGTCTTAAACGATGTCAGCGTGCCTGCCTCCACCACCCTACTTGGCAGCGCATTCCAGGCCCCCACCACCCTCTGTGTAAAAAACGTCCCTCTGATGTCTGAGTTATACTTCACCCCTCTCAGCTTGAGCCCGTGACCCCTCGTGATCGTCACCTCCGACCTGGGAAAAAGCTTCCCACTGTTCACCCTATCTATACCCTTCATAATCTTGTATACCTCTATTAGATCTCCCCTCATTCTCCGTCTTTCCAAGGAGAACAACCCCAGTCTACCCAATCTCTCCTCATAGCTAAAACCCTCCATACCAGGCAACATCCTGGTAAACCTTCTCTGCACTCGCTCCAATGCCTCAACGTCCTTCTGGTAGTGCGGCGACCAGAACTGGACGCAGTACTCCAAATGTGGCCTAACCAGCGTTCTATACAGCTGCATCATCAGACTCCAGCTTTTATACTCTATACCCCGTCCTATAAAGGCAAGCATACCATATGCCTTCTTCACCACCTTCTCCACCTGTGTTGCCACCTTCAAGGATTTGTGGACTTGCACACCTAGGTCCCTCTGTGTTTCTATACTCCTGATGACTCTGCCATTTATTGTATAACTCCTCCCTACATTATTTCTTCCAAAATGCATCACTTCGCATTTATCCGGATTAAACTCCATCTGTCACCTCTCCGCCCAATTTTCCAGCCTATCTATATCCTGCTGCATTGCCTGACAATGCTCTTCGCTATCCGCAATTCCAGCCATCTTCGTGTCATCCGCAAACTTGCGGGGTAAATACGTGTGGTTACAGGAACGGAAGTCCTAGCCCCGGAAGGTTACAGATAACTTACAGTGGACTCCATTCTTATTGGAAGCGAGTTGTTTGCTGTTGTATTAAGGAAGGCATATTGTTGTTGATATTGTGTTTATCTTAGTTTGTGGTTTTATAATTTATCATTAAGAAATTATAATTATAATTTGGATTGTGATGTATTTCGTTGAATTGTTTGAATAAATAGGAAAGGGTTATAGGGATAGGGACTGGGTGGGATTGTTGTTGGTGCAGGCTTGATGGGCTGAATGGCCTCCTTCTGCACTGCATGGATTCTATGATTTTATGCTAAAAGCCCACCTCTGACGAAGGGTTATCCAGACTCGAAACGTTGGCCCTATTCTCCCTCCATAGATGCTGTCAGAGCTGCTGAGATTTGCCAGCATTTTCTGTTTTTGTTCTATGATTCTACGACCATCCAAACAAGACAATGAGTGGACTACAGCTCCCAGCAGGCCCCGGGAGCTGTCAATCAGGCGGGTCACGTGCCCGGGCCGCCGGCCGGGGTTGCCCCGGGTGACGGCGCTGGGACGGAGCCTGCACGTCAATCAGGCGCCGTCGCCGTCGCAACGCGGGTCACGCGGCGGGAGGAGGCGGACGCGGGAGGGAGGAGGAGAGCGAGCGGCAGGAGGCAGGGCGAGGGAGAGGAAAACAAGCGTCGGCAAAATGGCTGACAAATTTGCTCGCTTCAATGAAGATCGGGATTTCCAGGTAAAAGAGAAAGAGGAGGGAGAGAGGGAGGGGGGGGACATGGAGGCGATGGGTGCTGGCTCTCTTTCCCCCCCCCTCTCTCCCCGGGGGAGGAGGCCCGCTTTCTGGGTCGGGAGGCTGAAGAGACCCGGGCCCCTTGTCATTGACGGCTCCGGGCCGTCCTGTCCTGCTCTCTGCAGCTGCCGTCGCCTCCCCGCCACCACCAGGACTGTCTCTCTGCAGTGCAGAGGCCTGCAGTCAGCCCAGGAGGAGGGGGGAACGATAACCCACTCACCCCGACCTGGGCTCTTAACCCTCACACCGCCTTCAGTCACATTGTCAGCTCCAAGGGAAGGGGGGGGGGGGTTTCATTAAAAAAGCCTGGGGTTTGTGTTGCTCACCGCCGTCATTGTGCAATATTCAGAAGGGATGGGCCAACCTGCACCCCCCAGGAGAGTTTGCTTCTTAGCTTATCTCAGCGTTGACTGCCAGTCATCTCTGATCGAACATCATTTTATTAATGGGTGATAACAGCCGGTTGAAATATTGAGCTAAGATCTGTTGCTATTGTATTAAGTATTCCTGAGAGCAGAGTGGATTTTACTCTGTCGCATAACATACCACTAAAAATAGTTTCTTTTTAGTTCTAACAATTTCTCATTTATTCTGTAGTGCAGTGTTACTCCCTATTGATATCCTTGATATGAATATATTGCTGAAGTCAACTTTCTCTTACATTTAGGAGTGTGGTGGAAGGCTAGAATAATGGACTGCAATTCATTCACTGGTTCAGTGTAAAGATACATTTTATTTTCAGTTATAGAAGAAGAATTGTAAGTCTTTTCCCCCCCCCTGAGGTTGCTTACTATAAGGTTTTCCAACTCAGTGGGCAAGGGAGCAGAAAGCTGTTGGCGCTCTGGGCATTTCCTTAAGTGCCCTCTGCTGATCAGTGATTAGATGTTGCAGGATTTGTTGGGGGAAGGGAGAGAAAATGAAATAATATGAATTGAATGCTATCATTTTTCTTACAGTAGACTAGTAGTGCCTAGCTACCATTTGTTAGCCTAGGTAAAATTTCAATTTGGGACTTAATCCATGGGAGGCAACTGTCAGATTAAATGGAGAGTAATTCTGAATAGAAATAGATCCATGTGTCTCAGAATACTGTACTAATATGGGACCTCTTTCCATTTAAATGCCTCTGAATTGTGCCTTGGAGTAAGAAGTTTTAAACATTTTGAGCTGCTATGCACAAACAAATATATTTTTGGAAATTGAATTGGCTGTACATTGCAATTGTCACTATTAATAAACATGAGGAATATGAGTTTAATAAAATGACGTACACCGTGCAGGATGACATTGGCTTATTCGTTTCTACACTTATCATCAACAGAGCTTTGTAGATGGTACAAAAAAACTCAGTATGATGAGACAAATCCATTCACTCCTGACCCAAGATACTGTCAGCCCTAATTCACAGTACCGTCAGAGCTTTATATTGCCACTGGTTCTAACAGCCAAAATAGAGCATTTTCTATACAAAGAACATGCTCACTTTTGAAAAATTTTTGTTACTGGAATAAAATGGGAATTATTTTTTTTTAAGAACATGCTCTCTGTCTTGTGCAATTGTGATGTACCCAAAGTCCCTAAACACTGCTGTATAGTGATGTATTTGTTTTCAGTTTTACGGTACAAAGTCACTCTCAGAGACGGTCTTTGCATTTGATTTTTTTATTTTCTCCCCTGCTTTTGGATTTTTAAACGCACTTTTAAGATCCCTTTGGGACCAGGGGAGGGATAAAAATTGATTTTAGCTGCTACAAATCTAGTAGTTTTATAGTGTTAGTTTGGACCCAATGCGCACTTGATAGCTGTTTCTTTTTCTTTTCGAGGGTTGCATTATATCAGAATACTGTGTCAAGTGGATAATGAAAAACAGTAGATTTTCTTTGACCATTAATGTTTTCTTCATTTTCCAGCCGAGTGGGATTGCTTCCGTTTTTATCTTTGAATATTAGCCAGAAGTCCTGCAGTGGCTTCTGTCCACTCCCACTCATCACCTAAGGAGTCTCACAAGGATCTATCTTTGGCTTGCTCCTATTTCCCATTTTGTCCGATGCAACAGTGGCTGCACTTCAAAAATATTCCACTGATTATAAATAGCTTTGGGACATCATTTGATGTCATGAAAGACACTATATAGCTGCAAGTCTTTCTGTGGTGGCAGTATACGGGGTAGGCCATTTAGGACTGAGATAAGGAGAAATTTCTTCACTCAGAGGATGGTGAACCTATGGAACTCTCTACCACAGAAGGCTGGGGAGGCCAGATTGCTGAATATTTTTAAGAAGGAAATAGATTTCTAGACTGTAAGAGTGTCGAGGGGCATGGAGAGAGTGCCAGAGTATGGAATTGAGATTGAGGATCAGCCATGATCGTGTTGAATGGCTGAGCAGGGTCGAAGGGTTGAATGGCCTACTCCTGCTCCTATTTTCTATGTTTCTATGACTCGATTGTTCCAATGTTGTAATGCACCACTACATAAACTTGTGCTGCCCACATCCTAACTTGCACCAAGTTCCATTAACCCACCAGCTTTGTGCTCTTTGATTTGAATTGGTCCCTGGTGTGATAATACCTCACTTTTAAAGCTCTCTTCCTTCTGTTCCCATTCCCCCATGGCTTTCCTCTCCCTATCTCTATAACCACCAGTCATTTGAGACCGTTGCATTCTCCAACTCTGGTCGCATGTGCACCTCTCATTTTCTACTATTGGTGGTTTGCCTTCGGTCACCTCGGCCATTAGCTTTGAAATTCCCTCCCTGTAGCACTCCATATTTCTGTCTCCTTTAATGCATCTTTGTTTTTAATATTGTCTTCTTTGGCTCAGTGGAAACTTCTGTGTGGTTATGCACTTTGGAGGTGTCTTGGAACACTTTACTACATCGTTGAACTATTAAGAGTTTTCTATAGCTTTCTTTTTATTATTATTCATTGTCATTGTGCTTTGTTCACAAAAGTCAGTTCATCCAAAATCACACACTGCCACAATTCCGATACCACACAAAGTCCCTCTCTCCCATCATACTTGTCCTTCTGAACTATGTTGCTCCCAGTGCCTCAAATTTAAAAATCTAATCCTCGTGTTTAATTGGCATCATGGTTTTTGTCCCTCCCTATCTCTCTAAATTTAACCCTGGCGCTGCCCCCCTTTTCACCTAACTTTTAGCAGCAATGTCTTCAGTTGTCTAGACCCATAATTTAGAATTTCCTCCCTGAACCCTTTCTGACTGTCTTTAAAACTCATATCTCTGATCAACCTGCAACCCTTTTCATATCTCTTAATTAGCCTTAATTGTTCATTTTTGTTTGATTATGCTTTTGCTAAAAGCCTTGGAAATTTTTTAGGTTAAAAATACTTCTAAATGCAAGTTGTTTGAATTGTTTATTTTACAAAACACATTTCATTAAACATTTCAGAAACAAAAGTGGAAATTTGTCAGATTTTACCCAATGCTGTTATGACTCAGCGGTGTTTTATAGTTTTGAAGAGTCTATCATTCCGTGCAAAACGCCCCCCCCCCCCCCCCCCCCCCCCCCCCAATCCCCGGCTCCAATCCACCGATCCCTCAATGTTATTGACAAAATAGATCTGTACTGTGAAAGTTGTGTTCAGTGCTCCGGCGGCCAAACTGTACTTTGGATTCTCTCTGCCTTGCACAGTGGATAACCAATGGCTTCCAGTTCAAGTTGTTTGGTTTGCCAGGCTTTTGCTCAGTAGGCAGGGATCACATTTTTATTTTCATACAAGACCACAAGTTCGGTCATTGGTTTGAAACATCAACTTTGTTTCTCTCTCCAGGGATGCTGCCTGACCTACAGAGAGTTTTTTTATTTCTCATTTTTAGCCTCTGCTGTATTTTGCTTGTGCGCAAATTTAGGTTTAGATGACGGTCCTTTTGGTCGAGTCAATCTCTTTTAATTCCCCACAATACCAACCCAGCTGCCTTTTTGTTAACAGGTTTTTAACATCCACATTGAACAAGTAGGTTAGCTTAATGTCTTTTCTGAAGAATGCTACCTCTATTAAAACAACATTCCTTTAACTGCTGTATTCATTGTCTTCGTATTGTGCATGAAGAGTTAAGATGATAGTGAGGGGAGGAGCGGGAGGTACAGTGCAAAGGTCACAGTACTTACAGATAATTAGAGGGTGGGGTTTGTCAGGGAAAATGAATTTTGCTAATCATACATCGAGTAACATTATTTTCATTGTTCTGAATGTTGAGGTCAAAATATGATTTTTTTTTAGGGAAAAGTAATTTTGCATTAACTTTTAGACAGGATTGTTCTTGACGGAACCTAAGCATACTGGAAACCCCCTTTATAAGTTTACATCGTCCCTTAGTCTAGTTCCTGAACTTGCAATGTATATAGAAGTTCTATTTGAAGAAAACAATGCTATTTGAAAGGATTTTGGTTGTGTTGTATTATGAACTGAACTTTAGTATATACAATTCTCTATGAACAGAATTACAAACTCTATCTTCTGATATGTATTTTCACAGTTCACTAGCACTGGCAAAAGTCACAGTTCATTACCATTTTTACATGAATACATTTTAGAAGGCAGTGCTTAAATGGGGACTCTTGACCTTTGTGTACAGCTCTCCTTATTTGCATGAGATCTTTTCATTTTAGTTGTAGGTCTGTTGGACTTTGGTGTGCACAATAGAATACACTCTTTTGTCATGTCTGTAATTTTTGGTACTGCTCAGGTGGGAATGGAGGACCAAACAACTGTATGTGTTAGGGTGTACGGTTGTGGGCCACAATACGGGAGGTGGAGCCAATTCCCTGAATCCACATGATAGTAAGGAGAGGCAAAATTTGATGACAGGCCATGCAAAAATGTGGATCTTTGCCTTGGGATTAGTGGTAGGGGTACATTTTCATTCTCGCCATAGAAATACAATCCAGCATCTACAGTATTTAGTGAAGTTAATATGCCTTCTGATCCCCTGAATAAAGATTCATTTGATGATGAGTAACAGAGTATACACTGCATAAATACCAAATGATAGGTAGAGTTCTATTCAGTCTTCAGTGCATGTTCAGGAACCAGACCTTGCTGTTCACAACATCATTTGAGCTCCTTGATTGAAATTCTATCTAGTAAATCGTTCCCAAGTATCAGTTGTCCTCCTTCATTATTATATAGCCACCTATGTGCAGTGAGTATCTGATGTACTTGATGGATTGTGTTCTATAATCAGTCTGACATAGCAAGTGTATCGCATATCCCTTTGGATTCTATCTTTAAACAAACCAGTGATGTGTCTCTTGTCTTGGAACTTGGAATTATTGCAACTGGGTTTTATACAGCCTGACTGGAACTCCAATTCTCACTGGAGTTTTCTTGTATTAGTTAGAATTGATCTGCACTCTCAAAGCATCTGATTGAATTCCTACTGTGTTTTTGGTATCTGGGATGTGCAAGAATCATTTTTCTGACTCAATTTGTCACCATGTTGGAATTGTATCATGGTGGTGTGAAATTACCCAGTCTAGGGGGACTTGTATTGCTTTTCTCCGGACTCAGTTAAATTCTGGATTTCCAGTGTCGCTTTTAGTCAGTGGTAGCATTCTTGGCTCTGATTCAGGGTAGGTGCAACCTCACTCCAGGATTTCAGCACTTAATCTAGGCTGATACTTCTTTGCCTGAGTGCTGCATTGTCACCTTCCAGGTGAGATTTTGAGCAAATACAAAATCTCCCTATTACAGCTGGATGACTTTCTGTTGAAGAGCACTTGGTTTTCCTGATGTTTAAGCCAACATTGCTCTTCCTGGGAGGTTGTCTGGGAAATTTACTGCTGCAGTTGCACTTTCTTAAAAAGGCAATTCATTGATAGGTGCTTTGGAAGCTCCTTTGGATATGGAAGGTGCAAAAAATAATACATTCCCCCCCCCCCCTTTGCACATTGTAATCTTGTCGTCCAATCTGCTTGGCGAGTGACTCCAGATTTACAGTGGCCTCTAAATTTGCTGTGGTTTGTAGCATAATGGTGAATGCAATGGAAGACCTTGGAGTGGTGTCATAGTATTTGTGTTGGATCTGCTTGTATCTGCATTGAATTAATACTTTAAATTTGCGTGACCAGCTCAACATATGTAACCATAACATTTTGGAATGGTTAAACTAAATCACATACTGCACAAAAAAAATCTTCCTAGTTTTCCTCCGTCCTTAAATATGGAATTTTAATTCTGCAGGCATTGGCAGCTTTCCTGTGCCTCACCAAGTGAGTCTTGGCAGATTATTTGATTAAAGAATTGGTTTCTAATGTAACTTGATGCAACAATACCTGAGCATTTCAGCAGACTCTGGGTTGAACCCTGGCTTTGTTTTTCCCCTCTCTTTCTCTCCATCCCCAACATGATGACACTTGGTGCACAGATGTGAACAGCTAACTGAGCACAAGCTAGAATTGAATCAGAGATTTCCTTTGTGTTTTGCTTGATTCATTGGACCTAAAGCTGATTTTGAGTTTTTAATTTCTAAAGAACTGCACTTTGTTGCTGCTATTTTGAGAGCCACTTCTTGAAACGCCCGTGAAGGTAAGACTATTTGAAATGAAAGATTGGAGGACCATAGGCTGCTCTCCCTCATTTAACCTGAGGATCACCGCACCTCAGGCGAGGGGCAAGGTTGAGAAGGTGGGGCTTTCATAACCTCAGCCGATATGGAAATTGAACCCGCACTGTTGGGGTCAAACAGCATCATGAACTAGCCGCGAGCCAATTGCGCTAACCAACCTCCAATTAAGATTATTTACCGTTTAATTAAATGGTGGGAAAATAGACCTGCTAAATTCATGATGTCAGCTTGTAATTTCTAAGGGGAGATTTCATAGAATCATGGAATCCCTACAGTGCAGAAGGAGGCCATTCAGCCCATCAAGCCTGCTCCAACAATAATCCCACCCTGCCTCTATCTCTGTAACCCCATGTATTTACCCAGTTAATCCCCCTGACACTAAGGGCCAATCAACCTAACCTGCACATCTTTGGAGTGTGGGAGGAACCCTAAGCACCTGGAGGAAATCCACGCAGACATGGGGAGAATGTGGGAACTACACACAGTCACCCGAGGCCAGAATTGAACCCGGGTCCCTGGCGCTGTGAGGCAGCAGTGCTAACCACTGTGCCACCGTGCAGCAATTGAACAAAAGATATTGAAAGTTTGCCATCTGTTTCTTTGTGGGATAAGGGGCCTGCATCTAAACTTCCAATTGTGCAAAATCTGGCAGCATTTTTATGGCTTGTGTCCATTATTGCATTGAAGTGGATCATGTGTGACAGTTGGGCCCTTTAACTAACTTTCTTCGTGTAAATCTAATCCATTGTCAGAAATTTGAGTGGAATGTTTCCTGACTAATGTTGAGGGTATTTTGGAATTGTTTGTGTTAATGTTATCACCAACGTGACCTTATTCAGGGAAATAAATTTTGGGTGATTGTTAAAAACAAAGCTGTGTGACTTGGTTCAGCAAAATTGTGTTTTTCCATTATTTGTCTTTCAATATGACAAATATTGGGAATTTTGAGAACCAGTTTTTTTGATTGCAATCTGATAGCAATTTGCAATGCGCGTTTTCCAGTTTAGGACCAATTTCAAAAAATATCATTCATAGTCTCATGTTAAAGGCAAATTTTAACATTTCTTGTTGAGCATTTCGATTTTGCTTGAAAGATCAAGGGAAGTGAAAGCAAATGAGAAGAAAATTTTCCAATTAGTTTCAATGCTACCATATGGATTATTGTACTTTCATTTTGCAGGTATTGTACAGAATGGCTGATTTCACCCAAAAGAAACTGAGGTCTTGGTGAAAATGATTGCAAAATGTGTTCCAGTAACTGTTTTTGCTGCCAAGGTGCTTTAATTTTAAGCATGTTTTATTAGTAGTGTAATTGGAACCACCCACCAATGAAAAATTTAGCTTCTGAATAATTTAAGTTCCAAATTAAGTTGTGTCAGCATTACCATTGATTTTGTTACAGCAGTGATCTTCAAATGTTTCTGTGTGGAGGAAGGTTTGTAAATATTACTATCCTTTCATAGTCCCAATGCATCTTTGGGGGAGAAACAGCCAAAGAAAAATCACTATTGTTGCAGGAGTTATTTTTCATTAGCATACAGTAACAAAAGATAATGTGCTATTAAGACAACAACTACAGAAAAAAACTGCATGTGATAACAACACCCCGCTCTTGCAGAGTGTAGGCGTCTCTTGATTCCCTAAGGTCTAAAGTTCCTAGTTTGAAAACCAAATATCGGCTTGCTCAGTATTTCTCATTAAGTATTATGTTTCTTGTGTTTAAAATATCTTCATTCATTTCACTTTATTGTTCCAAATGACTGAAAATATCCACATGAAAACTTTTTGTGCCACAGCTTTGTTAAGGAAGCCAAATGCAAAAAAAGCTTGTAAATGTGCCCCAGGAGGCATGTGGAATAATATCTGCCCTTATGTACAGGGAGTAATAAGAGGCAAACTGGCTGTCTCCATTCAGACCAAATCTGTTTTGAAAACCTCTCAAATGATGCCGTACAAAGATATTCAATCTTGCAAAAATTCATATTTTTTAGATATAATTGCCAGCATATTAGTAAAATTTAATAATGAGCATGCAACAATTTTCTGCCATGTTTGTTGGAGCTGTAATTAAAATCCCACTGTGCGATTATAGGATTTTTCTTTTGAAAAGTAGGTTGTGCCTACAGAGAAGACTTTGTGTAACACAAGGTTGAGATGGTACTGGGAACACTTTAAGGTGATGAATTAGGAATGCCACAGAAGAGGCACATTTCGCATTGAAATCTATTAGTTCTTGTGGAATGTTTCCTAAAGTGCATTTGTACTAAAATGTTAAATAGGCCAAATGGCAACACTACTGTACAGAAGAATGAATAGCTCACTAAAACCTTGCATAACTAAATTGGGAAATATATAGAAATTACTTTTTTCTGTTTTTATCTGTCTTAAACACATTGACTAAATTAATCACGGCTACTTATTTTCTGTGGTTTGGAACAATAAAGTAGGAGAAAATATTAATTGTAGTTCAACTTCATCAATATTAAGTGATTAATTTAGTACAGTTTTAAATATGTTTTCACGTGAGCTGAACGTATTACTAGTGTGTGATCCTTATTAACCTACATTATTATATGGTTATTTTAAAATGGAGCATCTAGAAAGGCCAAGCATATTTACTTTTAGAAACAAGTAATTGCGTTTGACAGTCACTGCTGGAAGAATTTTGTCATGCTGTATGTCATTTTGATTACTGAATCCTATGCTTCCCAGATTTATTTTTTGGGAAGATCATTTTTTTTGTTACAATGCAATTGTAGAGTCAATTGCTTCCTTTTCTTCAACCTTTGTTTTATTGTCAATAGATTTCAGGATGGTGAAAAAAATGATTTATTGCGTGCAAGCTCTGAATTGGAAAATCTGCATGGCAAAATAAGTAACAACAAAGTCTGAAAATGTTGAGGAATGATCGTGCACGAATTAAATTCTAACATTTTTGAAATTCTGATTCTAAAAATTTTAAATAATTTGCAATTACATTTTGGGAAGTAAATTGCAAAATATTTAAATGTTCATTTTTAAGTCCTTGAAGTCCTCATTTACCTCTATACTTGACTATTCCAATGTATCTTAGAATCCCTACAGTCCAGAAAGAGGCCATTCGGCCCATCGAGTCTGCACCAAACACAATTCCACACAGGCCCTACCCCCATATCCCTACATATTTTACCCACTAATCCCTCTAACCTATGCATTCCAGGACACTAAGGGCAATTTTACCATGGCCAATCAACCTAACCCGCACATCTTTGGACTGTGGGAGGAAACCGGAGCACCCGGAGGAAACCCACGCAGACACGAGGAGAATGTGCAAACTCCACACAGACAGTGACCCAAACCGGGAATCGAACCCAGGTCCCTGGAGCAGCAGCAGTGCTAACCACTGTGCTACCGTGCCACCCTGTATGCTGGCAGTCTCCTACGTTCTACACCTTGTAAGTTTGAACTCATCCAAGACTCTGCTGCCCATGATTTAACTTGCAGCAAGTTCCATTCCCCATCACCCCTGTGCTTGCTGACCTACATTGGCTCCTGGTCAAGCAATGTCTGCTTTTAAAATTTTCATCACATTTTTAAATCTCTCCCTGGTCTTGGTCCTCTCTATATCTGTTATCTCCAAACCCACATTCTGCTGAGATATCTGCGCTGCTTTAATTCTGCTCACCTGTACATCTTTGATTTTAATTGCCTCAAAGTTGATGGCCACTTTTTCAGTTGCCCAAAACCCAAGCCCTGGAATTCCCTCCCTACACCTCTTTGTCTCTCAATGACAACAGCAACTTACATGGTGCCTTGAACAAAATGAAACTTCTGAAGGTATTTCACAGAATAAAGTATGACACTGAACCACAATGAGGTATTAGGTCAGACGATCAAAAGCTTGGTGAAAGAGGTATGTTTCTTAAGCGACCAAAGTGGAGAGATGTTGGGATGGAATTCCAGAGCGTGGGGGCTAGGCAACTGAAGGCACGGCAACCAATGATGAGCAGTTATGATTGGGAATGTTCAAGTGGCCAGAATTAGAAGAGCGCAGATATGTGGAACGGTTGTGGAGTTGGAGGAGATCTCACAGATTGGGAGGGGCAAGGCTACAGAGGGATTTGAAAACAAGCCTGAGTTTTAAAATCATGATGTTTGACTGGGAGCCAATACAGGTCATCAAGCATAGAGTTAATAGGGGATTTAAATTTGATTTATTATTGTCACATATATTGGTTTACAGTGAAAAATATTGTTTCATGCGCGCTATACAGACAAGGCATATCGTTCATAGAGAAGGAAAGGAGACAGTGTAGAATATAGTGTTACATTCATAGCTAGGGTGTAGAGAAAGACCAACTTGAAGCAAGGTAGGTTCATTCAAAAGTCTTATGGCAGCAGAGAAGAAGCTGTTCTTGAGTCAGTTGGTATGTGTCCTCAGACTTTTGTACCTTTTGCTCAACGGAAGAAGGTGGAAGAGAGTATGTTCAGTGTGTGTGGGGTCCTTAATTATGCTGGCTGCTTTTCCAAGACAGCGGGAAGTGTAGACAGTGTCAATGGGTGGAAGGTTGGTTTGAGTGATTGACTGGGCTTCGTTCACGACCCTTTGTAGTTTGTAGTTTCTTGCGGTGTTGGACAGCGCAGGAATCATACCAAGCTGCGATACAATCAGAAAGAATGCTTTCTATGGTGCATCTGTAAAGGTTGGTGAGAGTTATAGCGGACATGCCAAATTTCCTTAGTCTTCTGAGAAAGTAGAGGAGTTGATGGGCTTTCTTAATTATAGTGTCGGCATGGGTGGGCCAGGACGCCTAAAAATTTGAAGCTCTTGACCATTTCTACTTCGTCCCCAATGATGTAGATGGGGCCATGCCCTTCACTACGCTTCCTGAAGTCGATGACGATCACCTTCGTTTTGCTGACATTGAGGGAGAGATTATTGTCATCGCACCAGTTTACCAGATTCTCTATCTCTTTCCTATACTCCGTCTCGTCATTGTTTGAGATCCAAGCCACCACGGTGATGTCATCAGCAAATTTGAAAATCGAGCTGGAGGCTGAGAACAAGCCTTGTGGGGCATCGGTGTTGAGGATGATCGTGGAGGAAGTTGTTGCCTATTCTTACTGATGGCTGTCTGAGAGTTAGGAAGTTCAGGATCCTGTCGCAGAGGGAGGAGCCTCAGGCTACGGAGTTTGGAGGTGAGTTTTGTAGGAATAATGGTGTTGAAGGTTGAGCTGCAGTCGATTAAATAGGAGTCTGACAAAGGTGTCATTATTATTTAGGTGATCCAGAGTGGAGTGCAGGGCCAGGGAGATGGTGTCTGCTGTGGACCTGTTGCGGCAGTAGGTGAACTGTAGTGGATCCAGGCAATCTGGGAGGCCGAAATTGATTCATGTCATTATTAACCTTTCGAAGCACTTCATAATGATGGATGTCAGAGCCACCAGATGATAGTTATTAAGGCACGCTGCTTGACTTTTCTTTGGTACCGAGATGATAGTCGTCGTTTTGCAGCAGATAGGGACCTCACAAGAGGCTGATGATATCTGCGAATATCCCCGCCAGCTGTTCTGTGCAGGTTCTGAGTGCTCGTCCGGGTAACCCATCTGGGCCAGTCACTTTCCAGGTTGATCTTCGAGAAGGCTGCTCTGACATCTGCAGTGGTGACCTCGGATACAGGTTCATCTGAGGCTTCTGGAGTAGAGGGCGTGCTGTCGCTGCCTTCTTGCTCAAAACGGGTATAAAATGCATTGATCTCAACAGGGAGGGATGCATTGGAACCGACGATTTTACTTGCCTTCATCTTGTAGTCTGTTACGTCTTGCAGACCTTGCCACCGTCGGCGGGGGTCCATATGGCAAGCCAGGGACTCTAGCTCGGTCCTGTCTTTGAGCATCTTTGGATCTCCTCAGATTATATCTGGCTTTCTTGAATAGTTCAGAGTCACCTGACTTGAATGCCTCGGACCTAGATTCCAGCAAGCAGTGAATATTCCTGTTCATGTGTGGTTTCTGGTTGGGAAGCGGATTTGCTTCTTTGGCACACAGTCTTCGACACACTTACTAATGAAGTCAGTTACTGTAGTGGCGTACTCGTTCAGGCTGGTCGCAGAGTTTTTAAATACTGACCAGTCCACTGACTGTAAGCAGTCTCGTATGAGATCATCTGATTCATCAGATCAACATTGCATGACTTTCTTTGACGGATTCTCCTGTTTCAGTTTTTGTTTGTAAGCCGGGAGCAGGAGCGCGCAGCCTTGTAGTCTGATTTGCCAAAGTGTAGGTGCGATAGAGCGGTAGGCAAGTTTGATATTTGTGTAGCAGTGGTCTAGAATGTTTGGACCTCTGGTGGAACAGGAGAGGTGTTGGTGGTATTTTGGTAGGGCGCTCTTGAGCTTGGCCTGATTGAAGTCCCCGGCCATGAAGAACAAGGCCTCCTTGGGATGTTTCGTCTCGAGGCTATTTGTAGTTGTGTATGTTGCGTCCTGCGCAGTCTTCATGTCCGCGTGGAGTGGTATGTGAACTGCTGTCAGGATAACAGAGATGAACTCCTGTGGAAGGTAGTAGTGATGTGGAGATGCCAGCGTTGGACTGGGGTAAGCACAGTAGGAAGTCTCACAACACCAGGTTAAAGTCCAACAGGTTTATTTGGTAGCAAATACCATAAGCTTTCGGAGCACTGCTCCTTCGTCAGATGGAGTGGATATCTGCTCTCAAACAGTGCACAGACACAGAAATCAAGTTACAGAATACTAAGGCCATCCCCACACCCCCACTTCTTGCCTTCAAACAACCGCGCAACCTCAAACAGACCATTGTCCGCAGCAAACTACCCAGCCTTCAGGAGAACAGTGACCACGACACCACACAACCCTGCCTCAGCAGCCTCTGCAAGACGTGCTGGATCATCGACACGGATGCCATCATCTCACGTGAGAACACCATCTACCAGGTACATGGTACCTACTCTTGCAACTTGGCCAACGTTGTCTACCTGATACGCTGCAGGAAAGGATGTCCCGAGGCATGGTACATTGGGGAAACCATGCAGACACTACGACAACGGATGAATGAACACCGCTCGACAATCACCAGGCAAGACTGTTCTCTTCCTGTGGGGGAGCACTTCAACAGTCACGGTCATTCAGCCTTGGATCTTCAGGTAAGCGTTCTCCAAGGCGGCCTTCACGACACACGACAGCGCAGAGTCGCTGAGCAGAAACTGATAGCCAAGTTCTGCACACATGAGGACGGCCTAAACCGGGATGTTGGATTTATGTCACATTATCAGTAACCCCCACAGCTTTCCCCCTGATCTTGCAGAATCTCACTAGCTGTTCTGTCTGGAGACAATACACATCTCTTTAACCTGTGTTGAATGCTCCCTCCACCCACATTGTCTGTACCTTTAAGACCTGGCTGGCTGTAGAGATTCGCATTCTATTTAGTATTCTGTAGCTTGATTTCTGTGTCTGTGCACTGTTTGAGAGCAGATATCCACTCCATCTGACGAAGGAGCTGTGCTCCGAAAGCTTTTGGTATTTGCTACCAAATAAACCTGTTGGACTTTAACCTGGTGTTGTGAGACTTCCTACGAAGGTAGTAGTGTCAGGTATTCTAGGTCCGGGGAACAGAAACTCGCCAGTGTTGCTATATCTAGGCACCACGAGGTGTTGATTAGGAGGTAGACCCCACCTCCCCTAGTCTTAGGCCGCTGTGTGGTCCATTTGGTGGATTGAGAAGGCCTCTGGTTGTAGTGTGCAGGCCGATGTAGCAGGAGTGAGCCATGTCTCTGTGAAACAGCACATAGCAGTCCCTCAGTTCTCTTTGAGTCTGACTTTAAGTTTGTCTAACTTGTTTTCCAGATACTGGACATTTGCAAGGAGTAAGCTGGGAAGGGGGGCCTTGGGACCACATTGTTTCAGTCTTACCTGCAGGCCTGTACGTTTTCCATGCTTCCTGAAGTGACTGCTTTTTTCTGGGCCTGGGGGACGGTGAGAGCTATGTGGTGTTAAGGGTATAGCTGTGTCCAATGAGGTTCTTCTCTCTGATCGGTGTGTGAATGAAGGATTTGTTGTCTTGTTTGCGGTTCCTGCGTCGGTAGATGGGTCTGCGCGGTCGGGCATTCCGGGTTGCTGTCAGGCTATGGTTTGGCTTCGGAGGTCAGTGGATGTCCAGACCATGCTCCAGCGTGGACTGGTCGAAGGCAGGTAAGTAGATGATGTCTCTGGAGTCGCGGCCGTGGTTGAGCTGATGGCCAAGTTCATGTGTTGAGGTCCTCAAGGTCTTTCTTCAGAGGTTGGAGGATCTCTAGACCTGCAAGTAAATTTAAAATAGCAGTGTTAGTGATTTTTAGGCAGTGGGAGTTGATATTTAGGAATGAGGGGTGATTGTAGATGGGGGGAGTGCTTGGGGTCTGCGGGATGTCGCAGCTCTCTGTGTCAGAGAGGTTGGGAGCTCGTGGGGAGAAGGTTCCAGGCCCAGGGATGCAGGTCTGATTGTTGGAGACCGGCAGAGTGATGGACTCGCCTTTGGCGGCGCTTTCCTGATCTCTGGGAGTCTGCAGAGTGAAGGCCCTGGCTTCTGGAGCATTTTCCTGTGCACTGGGAGCTGGTGTCGGGAAATTCCCAGCCCTGGGACTGACTGCAGTGCTGGCTGCAGGTCCCACGTGGTCGGCAGGTCGGGTGTCTCCAGGGCCCTAAGGATTGCCATACCTGCAAGAGATTGAACTAAAGCATTGTTAGAGGGTTTAAGAATTGGAATTAAGTTTTAGAAGCATAGAACGAGAATAAAAGATATAATTAGAAGGTATACTGGGCATAGCTTGCAAGAAGTCGCCACACTCCGGCGCCATCTTGGAAGTGGCTTCGGAATGAGACTTGCTGCAAGTTAAGACTTGTATAATAGAATTTTGAATGAGCTCAGATTTACAGAGACCAGCTAGGAGTGGATGGGAATAGTCAAGTCTGGAGGTAACAAAGGCATGATTGAGGGTTTCAGCAGCAGATGAACTGAGATGGGTGAAGTTGAGCACTTGTTAAGCAAGTAGAAGTAGGCGGTCTTGGTGATGGCACGAATATGAGGTTGGAAGTTCATCTCGGGATCAGATGTGGCACCAAGTTTGCAAACAGACTGGCTTAATCTCAGACAGTTGCCAGGGAGAAGGATGGAATCGCTATTTAGAGAATGGAATTTGAGTTGGGACTGAAAATAATGGCTTTGACCTTTCCAATTTTTAATTGAAGGAATTTTCTGCCTATCCAATTTGGGTCTCGGCTTTCCTCCTTTAAGGCATGTCTTAAACCCTACCCCTCTAAGTTTTTGGCCATCTGACGTAATTCTCCTTATGTAGCTCAGTGTCATACTTTATCTTGTGCTCTTGTGAAGCACCTTGGGGCATTTTGTCATGTGAAAGTTGATATAAGTATAAGTTGTTGTTGTGGTTTAACAAATTTGGCTTAAGCGATGGCCTGTAATGAGGCTTGTAATAGCCTCAGTCAAAAACATGGACTGTTCTGGATTACATTCACTGGTTGAGCAGTTATGTTCTATCTGTCAACATAAGGTGCTCTGCAACTGCTGCTGGGAAGTGCTTTCTGTGACACAGTTTTGCAAAATGTGCCATGTAGCTGCAGCCAAACTAATCTGTATTTGGATTTAAGCCTTTGTTTTTGGTAGATGCAATCTATAGTTTTGCACTACCCGGGCTTTACATTGGCTCCAATGTGGCTACAGTCCATGTAAGCAAATTTGTTACATTTAATAAAGTTTAAAAAAACCAAACTGGCCCACTGGGCTGTCTTCATGCTTTTAGGCCAACTCTGTTACTGACTAGTCATTAAAACTGTCAGTGACATTTATGTATGTGTGCACAGTGCTTTACTTTTCCCCAGTTTGAGTGGCGTATGTTTGAGCATGTGCTAAATAAGGGTACTGTGTTTTAATCTATGTACAGATCTTTTCATCTCTACTTTAGATGTCTGTCTTTCTGTTCCCTGTTGAATTTTGGAGCTAATTTAATTTGGCAGAGGCAACTATCTTTTCCAACTGCTGAGTGCCTCTGCCTGTCGATGTAGATCATCAGTGTTTTTGCTTGTTAGAGAAGGTTAGTGCTTAGAGATCTGCAACATATTTACTGGTGTAAGTGCTCTGTTCATAGTCATTTCCATTACTGAGAAGGGAGGAATTTGAGAGCTAGAAATTTAATTTTGAGATCCAATGGCAAGTCAAAATGTGGTCGCTGTAATCAGGTTTTCATAAATATGTTACCTATATTGGAGTACTGCACATCTGAAATTGTTGCAGGCCCCTTTATTCATGTCTACTGCCTTAAAACTCTAATGTACATAAACATACAAAAACATACTCTGCAATATAAATACAGCAGATGCCATCCATGCCAGTGGGACCCTGAGCAATATCTTTAAGTAGTGAATTAATGAATTGATCCTTTGTTTTAAGTATTTTACATAAAGTCCTCAAGGTAGTTTTCATACTGGTGAGAACTTTTTCGATGGCGGTCATGATGTGGAGATGCCGGCGTTGGACTGGGGTAAACACAGTAAGAGTTTTAACAACACCAGGTTAAAGTTCAATAGGTTTATTTGGTAGCAAATGCCATTAGCTTTCGGAGCGCTGCTCCTTTGTCAGATGGAGTGGAATCCCGTCCCGCCCACATCTGGCCCGCAGCCAGTGGGGCGGGACGGGATTCCAGCTGCCGAAAACACTCCAGCATCCGGAACCCCGCTGCTGACTCAGGATCCAGACGTGGGGACGGAAGCCACAGGCCGGACATTTGCTGCCGCTCCGCGCAAGTCTGATGGACCCATGGGAATCCCCACCCTCTTTACCAGCCTATTGTCCAATCAGAGCTGCCGTCCTGTGACTGACAGTTCATTAAACGAATCAGCAATTGAGACATCTGTTATCCAATTGCTGCTCTGCATTGACTGAGTGACAGCTGCTTTATTCAATCCATAAGCTCCATCTGTCTGAAATGAGCGAGAACAATGACAATGATGGTGGCATTTCAGACCAGGGAAAAAGAAAAGAAAAGTGGATAGTGAGTGCCGCCTGTTTAATGAAGAATGGGGTGTAAAGTTCTTCTTTATTACAAGCAGGTGATAAAGCCTTGTGTGTCATTTGCAATGAAACTGTTGCATTTTTGAAGGAGTACAATGTACGTCGGCACTATGAGACCAAACATGAACCAAGTTATTCCCAATTCACAGGAACACAGCGTTCGGACAAATTTGAAGCAATGCAACGCAGGTTGCTTTCCGAACAAGCTTTTTTTACGCAGAAGATAACTGAAAATGAAGCTTTAACCAGGGCCAGTTACAAACTAGCTTATGTGTTGGCTAAAAGAGGAAAGCCATTCACCGATGGAGATCTCATCAAAGAGTGTATAATGGAAGCAGTGGAAGAGTTATGCCCAGAAAAAGCAAATCTGTTCAAAATCATCAGTCTTGCGCCAAATACTGTTGCTCATAGAATTGAGGATATAGGAAGCAATATATTTCATCAAATTGTAGACAAAGCAAGAAATTTTCAGTTGTATTCTCTCGCACTTGATGAATCAACTGATGTGTGTGACACATCACAGCTAGTACTCATCCGTGGCGTCGACAGTGAATTTAATGTGACACAAGAATTAGCATCAGTGCATAGCATGCACAGCACAGTAACTGGAGAAGACATCTTCAAAGAATTGCAAAAAAACTGTGTTAAAATATAACCTGGAGTGGAATAAACTGCATTGCGTGACAATTGATGGAGGAAAGAACATGTCTGGGGTGAAGAAAGGTTTGGTTGGACAAATCACAAAAGCTTGTGAGGTTGGTGGATTCTCAAAGCTCATGTTTCTGCATTGCATTATTCATCAACAAGCATTGTGCGGAAAATATGTGGATATGTCTTGCGTTCTGAAACCTGTTGCTTCAACAGTGAATTTCATTCGATCTCATGGGCTTAATCATCGCCAGGTTCGTGATTTTCTGTAAGAAACTGATTCTGAGTTCGGTGACTTGCCTTATTATACAGCAGTTCGATGGCTTAGTTGTGGAAAGGTTCTACACGGTTCTTTCAGCTCAGAGAGGAAATTGATTCCTTTCTCACAGAGAAGAATCGACCCGAACCACTTTTATCAAACGCTGCCTGGCTTTGGAAATTGGCATTTTTTTTCAGACGTGACTGAATCAATTGAATCTGAAGTTGCAAGGTGAAACAAATTTGATTTGTGATCTATTTGCGCATGTGTCAAGGCATTCAGGGCAAAACTGATGCTATTTCAAGGACAGCTGAAAGTTCATAACTTGGTTCATTTTCCATGTTGTGAAAAATTTCATGAAGAAAGTGAAGCAGAATTTCCTTCTTCATTTGCAACAGAAATCATTAAGGACTTGCAAAAACAATTTCGGGAACGATTTTCTGATCTTGATGGAAACACGGATGAAATAAAGCTGTTTCAAAATCCATTTGGCTGCAATGTTGAAACACTCCCAAGTCAGTTTCAAATGGAAATTATTGATCTCCAATCAGATGACATGCTGAAAGACAAGTATGAAGAAGGAAATCTGATCCAATTTTATAAATCTTTGCAGCCTGAGCAGTTTCCAAATTTGAAGCGATTTGCTTGTGGATTTGTATCAGTTTTTAGTACCTGTGTGAACAAACATTTTCAAAAATGAAGTATGTCAAGTCCAAATATCGAGCAAATTTATCTGATGAGCATTTGAAGTCCATTCTAATAATTGGCTCCTCAAGCTTGAAACCTCAGTTCAGCAATATTTTGAAATTAAAAAAGAAGTTCCATCATTCCCATTAATCTTGTGCAAAACTTCATGATTTGTTGGTTGCGATTGAAAACTCCAATTGCCAGAATTGTGTAGAAAGGTGCAGACTGAATTTATTTTTGTTTGACCTTTATTAATGGTTCAAGTTTATTTTGAATTTCTTTGCTTTGTTTTACTGAAGTTCTTTCTTGGGGCGTGTTTATTTTTCTTATTGTGTGCCACAAAATTGGGCAAATTCTCATTTCAAGTAAACATTTGTAAAATTTCAGTAAATGAAATTAATTAAAAAATGAATAGCCTGCTTTTCTCATCTGCAGCTAAGTAATTGATTATTTTGTCAGAGCATTTGCTAATGTTTGACATTTTTACTCATTATATATCATTTCTCAGTGTAAGCCACGGCATTGTTTCTTAGTAATTGTCACATTTCTCTTTTGTTCTGAATCATATCATGCTGATTACAAAGATGATCCAAATAAAACTTATTCAATCATTTAAATTTTATTCATTCATTTATAAAACTAATTTTTTTTCTTTGGCCCCCGAAAATGTGTAAAATATACGATGTGGCCCTCGTACTGAAAAGTTTGGAGACCCCTGGTATAGACGTTTAGATAGGTGGAACCCTGTTTGATTCAAGTGACAGATTTGGACATTAAATTGTGTTCATTCTTTGATCAGGTCATTTGTATTTAGTTCAGCTGATAGTTGAATAGTCCATATCTTGTTTGATATGTTTTTGATATAAAGACGCTTAGAAAAAAATTCAAATAGGAATACAGACCAACATAGCAGGAACCGCAGAATTCTAACACAAACTTGGCATTATAATAGATTCCAGCATAATTCCAAGTTCAGCTAAACTAGTTGTCTAATGATTGACCGTGAAAGCTCAGTTTGGGAGTGAAACTGAGATTTCCACTTAATTATTTGCATGCTAATTTCACTCCTATTTGTGGCAGTGTAATTTGTTTATAATGTTTTAAATTAAATTCCTTTCATTTGAATTGAAATAAGTTGTATTTGAATTCTTTTGGTTGGGTCGGGGGGTGGGGGGCAAGAGCAAAGTCAAGTATGTGGATATGGGTGGTTTGGGAAGATTAACAGTTTTATACACACATTTGCTAATGGTCCACAAAAGAAAAAAATGAAAGCTGTGCAGATGTAGCTTGAAACTATTTGTGTTGCTGCAATGGAATGGCAAGTGACACCACATTCATGCTGAAGGAAAATAATCCAGAACGTGGCCAAAATTCAGGTTGGAAAGATTAATCAAGGATTTGTTGATGGCAAATTGAGCCTGACTATCATGATTGCATTCTTGGAGGGAACAGAAGGTTAATGGTGCAGTAGATGTGTTTATATAGACTTTCGAAGAGCATTCAACAAAAACTATGTAGAAGGTTTATTAAGATGGAAGTCCGTGGGCTTAAGGAGAAAGTTGGAATATTGATACCAAATTGGCTTGGTAACACGAAACGAAGAGTTGTGATGGATGGATGTTTTCCAGTGGTTTGCAGTATGGTAGTTTGCAGTGATGTTTCTTGCCCAAGATTCAGTTTTGGGTCCATTGTTCTTATCAATTTTTATAAATGATCTAGATACGGGTGAATGGAGCAGTATTATAAAGTTTGCAGATGATTCAAAGCTGGGCAGTGTGGCTGATAGTGGTGTGGATAGATGTAGACTTAAGAATGGTGGAATAAGCAAATACATGGCTGATGGAGTTAAGCAGAGAGGTGTGAAGTGATGCACTTTGAGAAGGCTAACCTAGAAATACAATACCCTAGAAATGGCACTAATTAATGTATGCACATTATTAAAGGTGATGGGGCAAGTTGATAACATGGCTAAAAAAGCCCAGGGATTACTCGGAGTTATAAATAAAGGCATAGGATATGAAAATAAAGAGATCATGCCAGAACTTTTATGGTGTGCTGGCCTTTATCAATCGAGGGATTGAGTTTAGGAGTCTGGGGATAATGATGCAGCTATATAAGACCCTCGTCAGACCCCACTTGGAGTACTGTGCTCAGTTCTGGTCGCCTCATTACAGGAAGGATGTGGAAAAGATTGAAAGGGTGCAGAGGCGATTTACAAGGATGTTGCCTGGATTGAGTGCATGCCTTATGAGGATAGGCTGAGGGAGCTCGGTCTTTTCTCCTTGGAGAGACATAGGATGAGAGGAGACCTAATAGAGGTATATAAGATGTTGAGAGGCATAGCTCGGGTGGACTCTCAGTGGCTTTTTCCCAGGGCTGAAATGGCTGCTACGAGAGGACACAGGTTTAAGGTGTTGGGGGGTAGTAGGTATAGGTTAGGGGGAAGTTTTTCACACACAGGGTGGTGGGTGAGTGGAATCGGCTGCCGTCAGTGGTGGTGGAGGCAAACTCAATAGGGTCTTTTAAGAGACTCCTAGATGAGTACATGGGACTTAATAGGATGGAGGGTTATAGGTAGGCCTAAAAGGTAGGGAGATGTTCGGTACAACTGGTGGGGCCGAAGGGCCTGTTTTGTGCTGTAGTTTTCTATGTTTCTATGTTCTATTAACTTAAATCACCGATCGTGAATAATTCTGGGTACAAAGCTCCAGGAAAGATATAAAGGCCTTAAAGAGGGTTTAGGGGACATTTACAAATGATGTTACTAAGGATTAGGGACTTCAGTAATGGGGAAAGGTTAGAAAATTTAGCTTTGTTCTCTTTGGAGCAGAGAAACCTAATGTGTTTTGAAGATAGAAAAAAATGATTCCCTTTCAGAGACGTCAGGAAGGATGTGAAGGCATTGTAGAGAGTGTAGAAAAGATTCATGAGACTGGTTCCAGGAATGAGGGACTACAGTTAAGAAGGTATTTGGAGAATTTAGGACTGTTTTCCTTGGACAAAAGGAGACTGAGAGGAGTTTAATAGTGATGATCATGAGGGATCTGGACAGAGTAGATAGGGGAAAACTGTTCCCATTCGTGAACAGATCAAAAATGAGAGGGTTTTAAATGAGAACAGTTTTAAAGTAATTGGCGAAAAAAGCAGAAGTGACATTGACATGAGGAAAAACTGTTTCACTGAGTGAGTGTCTAGAATGCAGTGCCTGGGTGTGTGATGGAGGCAGGTTTAATTGAAGCTTTCAAAGGGGAATTAGGCTATTATCTGAAGGGGAAGAATATGCAGGGCTACGGGGAGAAGGCAAGAGAATAGCACTAAGGGAATTGCTCGTTTAGAGAGCTGATGCAGATGCAGTGGACCAAATGGTTGCTTTCTGCGCTGTAACAATTCCATGGTTCTGTGAAACCATTGGCAAAAGGTATCGAGGGGAGGTGACCGGAATTTCACCACTTGAAAAGATGGTGAAAGCTGATTCCATAAATAATTTTAAAGGGAATTAGACAGGTACTTGAAATGAGGAACTTGGGTTAGGAGCAAAATATGAGAATGTGGGACAAGAGCCAGCTCAAGCATTCTGTGTCCAACCTGTTAACCGGATTGTGGATCAGAAGGGAACATCTCGAATCTCGAATTTTGAAGAGTTTTTCTATTGTGCCAAAGAATTAAAGTTAAAAGTTAAAGTGGTGGAAATTGGTGAAAACTTCATTTTATATCCAATAATCGGTTTTATTTTGTATCCATAAATCAGTTTCATGAGCCTTTATTACTTGTACACATGCTTGATTTATTTATTTCCTATAACAATAGACCGATGTTTATCTCACTAATGCTGCCAAACCAATTAATATATCACTTCAATCTAAAAGTGAAACTTTTGTTCCAAAGTTTTGGTGCAAACTTCGAAAAGAACTGATAAAGCATTTTCCTTAATTAGATTTAAAATGTATAAATATTACTAGATTGCTTCTCTAATTCTGATCCTGGTTGATACATTCAAACATATGAATGAGGAGTAGGCTGCTCGGCCCCTCAAGCCCTGCCATTCAGTAAGGTCATGGCTGATTTCATTGTAACCTCCTGCCTACCCTGATAACCTTTCACCCCTTTGTTAATCAAGAATCTGTCTACCTCTGCCTTAAAATATTCAAGGAGTCTGTTCCACTGCCTTTTGAAGAGAGAGTTCCAAAGACACTCTACCCTTTTGAGAGAAAGAAATTCTCCTCACCTCTGTCTTAAGTGGGTGACCCCTTATTTTTAAACACTGACCCCTAGTTCTAGATTCTTCCACAAGATGAAACATCCCCTCCACATGCATCATGTCAAGACCCCTCAGGATCTTGTATGTTTGAATCAAGTTGCCTCTTACTCTTCTAAACACCAGTGGATACCAACCTAGCTTGTCCAACCTTTCCTCATAAAACAATTTGCCCAATCCAGGTATTAGTCACCTCCTGTGAATGGCTAATGCATTATATCCTCACTTACATAAGGAGACCAGTAGTGTACGCAGTAATTCAGATGTAGTCTCAGCAGTATCCTGTCCAACTGAGGCAGAAACTCCCTATAGTCAGTTCCACTTACAGTAAACAGTAACATTTTATTAGCTTTCCTAAGTACTTGTTGTACCTGCATACTAGTCTTTTTTGATTCATGTACCAGGACACCGAGATCCCTCTGCATCTCGCACCATTTAGATAATATGCTTTCACTTCCAAAATGGATAATTTAATATTTGCCCACATTATATGCCAAAATGATAAATAAACTGAAAGTGAAAGGTCAATGCTCATACATGCATTTAGCACTGAGGAAAATATCAAGTGGTAAGTAAAATGGGACAAATATTCACTGCCAGGAACTAACTATAAATTTAGCAGTGGGGTGCAAACTGAAATAGGAAATATATTTTGGAATGTCGGGGTGGTTTTGGAAACAAATCTGTCAACATGTTTGAAAGAACATTAAGGAGAGTGATCAGTTGACTGTCTTTCTGGCAGTGATTCCCCTGCACCAGAGCAAAATGTGTTTCTTTAAAACCACTGAAGTAATTAAAACAAAACAAAATGGCCACTAAGGTAAAGGAGATAGTAATAGGAGTAATCAAATTAATGGTCAAAGAACAGGGTTTTAAGGAGGATCTTGAAGGAGAGGTGGTGGTGTTTAGGGATGGAATTGCAAAGCTTTGGACCTAAGTGACTGAAGGGAAACCCACTAGTGGTGGGCTCAAAGTTGAGGATAAATGCACAACAGGCCAGAGTCTGTGGAATAAAGAATTTCATGAGGAGGGGTTGGAGGGCAGGAGGAAAGTTACTAAAATGTAGAAGCGTGAGGCCTTGATTGGATTTAAACTTGAGCATGAAAATTTGAAATTTTATGATGGGACTGAGAGTCAATGTAATTTAATGAGGAGAGGGATGTTGGGTGGCTTGAGCGCGTTAGCATTCAGGCATGAAGTTTATGGAAGGTTGCCCAGAGTGTGTTTGAATAGTGAAGTATTGGGCGTGGAAGAGGGTTTCAGCAGCAGGTAGCTGAAGTATAGGTGGTGGTGTGATAGGTGTTCTTTGTGGTGGAGAGGGTATTGTGTTAGAAGCTCAGCTTCAGTTTGAATAAGAGTTGGAGAGGCTGAACTGGATATGTGTGGATGGGCCAAGGATGTGTATTTACACACTGCAGGGAATAAATTGGAAAGATAAGCTTTTTCTGGAGATGCATAATGTTATTGGATAGATAAGAGTGGAACTGTGAAGGTTCTCCCACTTAGCTAGATACTGAGTAAGAGGCATTCAAGGAGATTGTGTTTGGCCATGTCAATAGCTGTGGTAAAGATAGAAAATATATTTGTGTCGCACCTTTCACAACTGTGAGTTATCTGTAATTTATGTCACTTTTTGAACTTTAATCCAATGTACTAGTTACTAGTGTATTATAGGAACTGTGTTAACCAATTTGCATGCAATAAGATCCTACCTAATCTGTTTCAGTAATTTTGGTTGAGGGATAAATGTTAGCCAGGACATTCAGGAGAACTGTCCTGCTCTTCGTATAGTGCCATGAGATTATTTGAGGGCACACAGAGTGTAATTTGAATGATTCATCTGAAATACAAAGTCTACAACAGTGCAGCATTCCCTTAGTATTGCATGAAGTGTCAACTTGGAACTTGAGCCCACAATCTTTTGACTCAGGCAACAGTGCTGCAACTGAGGCAAGGCTTTCATGAGGGAAATTAACCATGGTCACAGAGCCCAAATATGTTATTTTGATAACTCACTGTTGTAGAAAAGGCTGAGACTTGATTGGAATGATTTTGGAGACTTCTGGATTTTGGATGTGAAATGTTGAAGGGCTTTGTGGAATTTGATATATTATTGTCACATGTATACAATGAAAAGTATTTCTTGTGCACTATGTAGACAAAGCATACCGTACATAGAGAAGAAAACGAGAGTGTGCAGGATGTAGTGTTGCAGTCATAGCTAGGGTGTAGAGAAAGATCAACTTAATGCAAGGTAAGTCCATTCAAAAGTCTGACAGCAGCAGGGAAGAAGCTGTTCTTGAGTCGGTTGGTACGAGACCTCAGACTTTTGTATCTTTTTCCCGAAGGAAGAAGGTGGAAGAGAGAATGTCTGGGTGCGTGGGGTCCTTAATTATGCTGGCTGCTTTGCCAAGGCAGCAGGAAGTATAGACAGAGTCAATGGATGGGAGGCTGGTTTTGCATGATGGATTGGGCTACATTCACGATCTTTTGTAGTTCCTTGCGGTCTTGGGCAGAGCAGGAGCCATACCAAGCTGTGATACAACCAGAAAGAATGCTTTCTGTAGTGCATCTGTAAAAATTGGTGAGAGTCGTAGCTGATGTGCCAAATTTCCTTAGTCTGCTGAGAAAGTAGAGACGTTGATGGGCTTTCTTAACTATAGCGTTTGCTTGGAGGGATTAGGACAGGTTGTTGGTGATCTGGGCACCTAAAAACTTGAAGCGCTCGACCATTTCCACTTCATCCCCGTTGATGTAGACGGGCATGTCCTTCACTGTGCTTCCTGAAGTCGATGACTGTCTCCTTTGTTTTGATGACATTGAGGGAGAGATTATTGTTGTCGAACCAGAGGAAAGAAGGATGGAGATGGGTAGTTGCAAGAAAAGAGGCGTTGAGGATTTGTATTTGAGGGAGTTATGATTTTGAACGGGAAGTGGTTGGTGTCTGAGGAAATGGAGCTATTTGCAATGTGAACTGGATGGAGGTCAGGATGGGGAGTTGAGTGGCGAGTTTCGAGTGTTGGGTCAGGGAATAAGGTAAGTCATCTGGATAAGATGACCTTGGAGAGGGACAAGTGGAGTGACAAGTTCAGGAATTGGGAGGCTAGTTTTTCAAGGAGATTTGGCTTGATGGCGGGGTGGAGGGAAGTAGGAGATCTAGCTGAAGAGATGGTCCTGATTTTAGTGACAGACAGAGATCCATGTAGTTGCTTGAGGTGGAGCGGACAGGTGAGAGGTTTAAGGAGATTGTTGGTGCTATCTTGGTAAGGCCAGAGCCATTATCTTTTCAGTACCAATTACAAACTCTATATCCGATTGCTAATTTCATCCACTTTCCTGACCACTGCTTCAAGTTGAACGATTCTGTTTTCCACCATAGTGTCTTATTTGATTCTGAGATCTAGTGATGCATGCATGAACCAGTTGTGATTGTTTTTAAACTGCAAGTTAACTAACCACATCATCAGAGAGGATGGAAATTATTTGTTGGGGTTGATGAGTGTAAAACAATTGTGCACAGTGATAATTGAATTCATCTGTCAAATATTGACTTCTGTACCAATGGAAGTAAAGCAGCACATTTTGTAATAAGCATGAATGTATTTACAAAATAAAAACTATAGAATGGCAGAGGCATTTAACATAATTTTAGAAGCAAAATTTTAAGGTACCTTCATTATTTGCAGTTAAAATTATACTATTACTGTGACATCCTATTGATACTTGTAATTGTTTATGCACATTTTTTATGTTGCAGCTGTGGAGCACTCTGGCAACTTCTAGTACCACTGCCTTGCTGCAATAGTTTGGCTCAGTTTTTATTATTGTAATCCACCTTGATTGTGATGCAACAGGCCACAAAGATTGGAGACTTGTTCAATGTGCAGCGAACAATTCTTTAGGCATATTTTTGGTTTAATCAGGAAGGGAGGAGTGAGGTGTGCAGGGGAGAGAGATTATGGTCACTGTAGTTATTTTTTTACCCCCTTTGAGAACTTCTGCCACTTTAAATTTTGGCCCTCTGGGGCCTCAACTATTTACAATTTGTGTCAATGACTTGGATGAAGATACAAATGTGTGGTTGCTAAGTTTGTTGATGACACAAAGATATGTAGGAATGCAAGTTGTGAAGAGGACAAAAAGCAATTACAAAAATATATAGATAGGTGAGGTGGGTGGACAAAGATTGACAAATGTATTATAATTTGGTAAAATGTGAAATTTTCCCATTTGACAGGAAGAAGAAAGAAAGAAATGGAGAGAGATTGTAGAACTCTGAAGTAGAGGGATCTGGGTATCCTGGTATATGAATCAGGAATCCAGTTACAGCAAATGGAATGTAGTTGTTTATTGCAAAGGGAATGGAATATAAAAGTGGGGATGTTTTACTACAGGGTGTTGGTGAGACCTCATCTGGAGCACTGTATACAGATTTGGTCTCAATTGAGGAAGAATATGAATGTGTTAGAAGTAGTTCAGCAAAGGTTAGCTTGACTGATACCTGGGATGTGATGGGTTATCTTACAAAGAAAGGTTGAACAGGCTGGGCCTTTGTTCATTGGAGTTTAGAAGATTGAGATCTGAAGGGACTTGATGGGGTGGATACTGAAATTATGTTTCCCTTTGTGGAAGAGACTAGAACCAGGGGACATAGTTTAAAAATGAGTCTCCCATTTAAGACGATGAGAAAACTTTTAATCTAAGGATTGAGAGTCTTTTTGGAACATACTTCCCCGAGGGAATTGGAGGCAGGGTCAATGAATAGTTTTAAGGCAGATAGATTCTTGACTCACAAGGGAGTCAAAAGTTATCAAGGGTAGGTGGGAATGTGAAGTTGAGGCCAGTCAGATCAGCCATGATCTGATTGATGGCAGAGTAGACTCGAGGGACTGAATGGCCTACTCCTCCTAAATTGCTTGTTTGACTTGTCTGTAATCTGATCTATCTCCCTTCTGCTTCGTAGACCCAGTTGAACAGACTCTGTCACAATCAAATCTAGTTTATGACAAAAGATAGCCCATTTAACAATATGGAT
This sequence comes from Mustelus asterias, assembly GCF_964213995.1. Taxonomy (NCBI): domain Eukaryota; kingdom Metazoa; phylum Chordata; class Chondrichthyes; order Carcharhiniformes; family Triakidae; genus Mustelus; species Mustelus asterias. The sequence continues at coordinate 79,198,387 of NC_135811.1, read as the reverse complement.
TATGAACATCCAGCATTCAGCCAATGTCATAATCCCACTAAAACAAACCCATAGAGATAATCTAATGAGTAAACATGGACCCTGCAATGAAGGTGCATTTTCTTAGCAGAATTCAGTTCTGATGCCATCAGCAAAATGCACTCTGCTGTTGCTTGTGCACTCGAAATTTATAATTCCTGAAGTGAACTGAGATTATAAACTGAATTAATTAACTGAAATATTGTTTGGATTCTGGCCCTCACTGTTGATGGTAATTAATACTACAGCAGTTTAAAAGCATATACTAATTTAGACTTAATGAACTAGCACTTGTAATTTTTTTTAACCAAGTAATAGTTTTATCAATGACTGCAGAATTTGTTTAATGGGAATGCAATGGCCCACTGGCACAATTTTTAAACAGCTAACCAATCGCTGGTGAATGAAAATTCTTTTATACCTTTAAGCTTATAGTACATATTGGGTTTTCCTTTCAGTCTAAGACCTGAGAGTCACCCAGGTTCTCAATTGCTGAGATTACACTCTTGATGTTTTCGTGTTTCAATGCAAATTTATGAAAGTGCTAATCTGGATGAGGAGCTCATTAGATGTGCATTGAGCATTCTTGACACTGCATTGTGTTTTTTTAAAATAGGGATATCTCCCATTGTTAGTGCACAAGCAGTAATGTATAATTAATGTGGTTCTTTAAGAGACCTTGACCTTTATTTAACCTAGTTTTGATAGAAGGTCGTGGCCTGAAACATAAGTCTGTTTTTCTCTGTCCACAGATTCTGCCTGACCTGCTGAGTATTTCCAGCATTTTTAATTTCAGATTTCCAGTGTCTGCAATGTTTTGCTCTTGTTTAATCTATTCTAATTTCATAGGTCGAGCGACCTGGTTGTTGAACAGAGTAGCAAAACCAGTTAATATAATGGCAGTGAACCATGGAAGTTATTAAAGCAAATTGCAGCTAAAACTTTTTTAAATTGTGTAATTTATTCTGTAAAAATAGTGAACTGTTATAGACTTAGTACTCCAGACCTACTGAGTACCCTGAATTATGTTGATAGAATAATAATCCTAGAAATACCAGATGTTATTAGCTAAATATTGCAGTTTTTGACTTTGTTCTGCATTTCATATTGGTTCCCTTAACTAATTGCAAGACTCGATGTCAGTCTTGAGAAGGGTTTTGGAGATTGAACACTGCAGAGAAAACTGTCTCTTGGCATCTGTTCAATTTGCACAATGTTGAACTTTCCAGTGATAGTCAAACCTGCAAAACTCAATGAACATGATTAGAATCTAAAGAAAGGAGAAAGTAAAGGTTCAGATTTTGTAGGTAGACTCTTGATATTTTTATTACTTCAAGCATCTAAATATGGCTTGTGGTGAGCCTTACACACACAATGTAATCAAATGGTGACATGCTTAGAATACTGAAAAATCTTAATGTATTTAACAGAAAGATTGAGTGTAATCTTAGTTCTTTCCATTGTCTGAAAAATGTCTCCAGTCGTGTTTCCCAAACAAGAGGAAGGAGCTTGGTGCTAATTGACCTCTGCCAATATTGCTGCAGGGTGACACACAAAGAGAAGTAGATGATTGCCCATCCGTGTTGGCTGTTTCCTTCCATTGCGTATACCTCTCTTCTGCTTGCTGTCTAACTGCTCTTTATTTGATCTGATTTTGTATTATGAAAGACAGACGTAAATATTTTCATACTTCCTTGGACCAGATGTTGGTAAGATTTATTTATTTGGTGTTGGGAGAAATTGATTTGACTGTAAAAGTGCAAAGTGGATTGATTGATTAAGAGAAACAGCCGATGGAAGACAGCTGAAACTTCAAACCATCCGGGAAGACATTGTTGGTGCTGATTATCAATAAGCCTCGGGCCTTAGACTAAAGCTGGGCAAGAAATGATAGGACAAATGGCAGAAATGAAACTACTATTAGTGTGTTCATGACATTCTTTGTAGCATGTTAATGTTTAATTTCTCATAGTGTGCCAAAAATTAGAGGTTTTAGCAGTGGCTGTGGATATATTGGCTGCTCACCTCTAGTGATTCTGATAGAATCTATTTTTTTATTCCAATTCAATCAAATCAAGTCCAATTCAGAATCTCAACAAGTTGAGACATTCCTGATCCAAGCTGACAAGACCAGGGCTCTCACCTCCTGTCTTGGGCTTGATTTACATGATCCAAGCTGATTGGAGTAGGCATTGCACCTCCTCCAAGGCTTGATCTCATTTGCATCGTGGCCAAAAGGCCGAGATGCCGCTTTTAAAAATTGCTTCAAATGAAGCTAAAATGTAACCTAATGACTTCAACCAAGTACAGCATGTCGATACTACACTTGATCTTAGCCAAAAGGCCGAGAATCTATTGGGGTGGGGAAATAAGTTACTGTATTTTAATTGTTTTCGGAACAATTGTATCTGAAACTTCTCACTGCACACCCAGAAGCAACAGCGCCACACGCACACGTAAACTAATGTACCCTTCAATTACATCTTCTCATACAGGAGAAATTGTAAGGAACTGGTTTTTAAATCTTTAGATAAAATCTGTAGTTCTCTAGCAGGTACAAATAACACATGAAACCTAGCAACATAACGGAGCATGATAATGTGTATTGTTTGTAAAATAGGGATCGAATGGTTTGTGGCACTTGAATGAGGTCTTTGTGTAGTTGCGTGGCTGGTGGTGATTGTCAAAAGGCTGAATATATTTCTGGAAGGGCAGGGATAGGTTGCAACAGCTGCACATTGCGTCTTCATGCTCCCTCACATCAATAGGAATATATTTTTAGCCCCTTGTGATGATTATTATAAGGTTTATTTGTATTCACTATGATTATGTTACAGATTTAAGCACAAATAAGGCATTTGACCTATTTGTAAATTTTGGGATGTTGATATAAAGTAGCACTTGCCTGCGTAAGCTAATGCGTAGATCAGTGGTTCCATTCAGTCTTGGAATAGTTCCAGCAGCATGTCCTATGGTAACAATAATATGAGGTAGTCTGTTTTTGATCCCTTGATCTCTGTCCATTTCTTTCTTTAGTGTTTATACGGTGTAGTATTGTCATTTTCTCCTTCTTGGGCAGCTACTTAGGATCGAGGATGATTTGTTTCCACTCCAACTCCGTAGACACTGCCACATGTGGGGCAGTTGGTGCTTAAAGGGTTGGGTAGATGGTTTAGAGGTTTATGCACTCCCTCTGATGTCTCGACTCTGAGAGAATTAGTCAGGAACATGCAGAGACAATGTGTTTGGTACCTTGCATAGGAGCATAGGACTTGGGAGTAGGCCATTTGGCCCTTTGAGCCAGCTCTGTCATTCGATAAGATGATAGCTGATCTGGTTGTGGTCCACTTTCCTTTCGCCCCACCTATTACCCGTGATTTGCTAAATTCAATGACCCAGCCTCCACTGCATTCTGGGGAAGAGTATTCCACATACTAATAAGAAAACATTTCTTCTAATCCCAGCCTTAAAAAGGAGAACTCTTATTCTTAAACTGTATCCCCTAGCTCCAGGCAGCATGGTGACACTGTGGTTGGCACTGCTGCCTCACAGTGCCAGGGACCCGGGTTCAGTTCCCGGCTTCTGTCACTGTCTGTGTGGAGTTTGCATGTTCTCCCTGTGTCTGTGTGTTTCCTCCGGGTGCTCCGGTTTCCTCCCACAGTCTAAAGATGTGCAGGTCAGGTGCATTGGTCACGCTAAATTCTCCCTCACTGTATCCGAACAGGTTCTGGAGTGTGGTGACTAGAAGATTTTCACAGGAGCTTCATTGCAGTGTTAATGTAAGCCTACTTGTGACACTAATAAATAAACTTTAACTTTAGTCTCTGAGTACCCTGTCAAGTCCCCTCAGGATCTTGTATGTTTCAATAAGATCATCTCTCATTCTTCTAAACTCCAAACCTTCTGAAGGACAACTAGGCATGGGTAGTAAATGCTGGCCTAGCCAGCAACACCCACATCCTGTAAATTATTTTAAAAAACAATGAGTTTAAGCTCAACCTGTTCAACCTTTTTTCATAAATTATGCCGTTCATCTAAAGAATGAGTTGAGTTTACTTCTTCCTAGACTTTGTTCAAGTAAGGAGATCAAAACTGTATACAGTATTCTAGATTTGGTCTTCGCAATGCCTTGCACAGCTGCAATAAAACTTCCCGACTTTTATATTCCATTCCCTTTGTGATAAACACCAACATTCCATTTGCCTTCCTAATCATTTGCTGTAACTGTATATTAACTTTTTGTGACTCGTAACAGGGCAAGCAGACCCCTCTGTACCACTGAGTTCTGCAATCTCTCCATTTAAGCACAATACTGCTTTTTCATTCTTCCTGCCAAAGTCGTCAAGTTAACATTTTCTCACATACTCCATCTGCCAAATTTTCACTCGCTCACTTTAACCTGTCTATGCCCTTGCGGACTCTCTACCTCTTCACGACAACTTACTTTCTTACCTACTTTGGTGTCATTGGCAAATTTGGCTAACATACATTTGGTTCCTTCATCCATGTCATTGATGTAGATTGTAAATAATTGAGGCACCAACGCTGATCTCTGTGGCATTCCCAAGTTATAGCTTGCCAACCTGAGAAAGATCCACTTCTCTGCTCTCTGCTTCCTGTTAGCTAACCAATCCTTTATCTGGGTTTATATTTTGCCCCCCAACAACCTATGCTCTTGTCAAGTAACCTTCGATGTGGCACCTTGTCAAATGTCTTTTGGAAATCCAAGTATACCACGTCTATGGGCTATCCTTTATCCACTTGATCGATACTTCCTCAAAACACACTAATAAATTGGTTGAATATGATTTCCCTTTCACAAAGCCATGTTGACTGTCTGATCATGTTATGATTTCCTTATGACATGTTAGGCTAAATTGTCTGTAGTTTTCTGCTTGCATCTTTTTTTTTGAATACAAGTGTTATATTTGCTATTTTCCAATCCTTTCTGAAATCAAAGGAATTTTGGAAGATTATGACCAATGTATCTGCTACTATCTCTGCAGCCACTTCTTTTAATGATGCCGACAATCCTGCAAACTTTTCAGCCTTTAGGTCAAATAGTTCTCCCAGCACCTTTTACCTAATGATGGTGATTGTTTCAAGTTCCTCCCTTTTGTTGACCTTTTGATTTTCAGGTATCTTTGGGAGGTTTTCTAAGACTTCTACAGTGAAGACAGACAATACCCGTTCAACATCTCTACCATTTCCCTCTTTTCCATTATCAATTCCCGACTCTATAGTGGACCAACACTCGCCTCTTTTTATATTACCAGCTAGCTTTCTCCTGTACCAATTTCTCCCTCTGTTATTTTTATAGCCATTTTTTGCTGATTCTTAAATCTGCCTAATCTTCTGACCTACCACTGATCTTTAAAGATTTGTACAGTGTTTCTTTCAATTTGATATTCTTAAGTTTCTTTATTCAGTTACGGATGATTCTTTCTCAGAATCTTTTGCTGTTACTGGGATAACTCTGAGAGTTATTAAATTTCTTCTCAAAAGTCTGCCACTGCATCTCTACTCTCCTACGTTAAACTAGTTTCCATGCTTGCTTTACTTTCACTCGGTAACTTTGCTTTCATTTCCGTATAATTTTATTCATTATTTTAAAACACAAACTTTAGACCCACTCTTCACCTCTTCAAACTGAACATGAAATTCTATCATGTTGTAATCGCTGTCACCTAAAGGCTCATTTGCCATGGAGTTATTGATTAATCCTGTCTCATTGTTGGTTATCAGGTCTAGAATAGCCCGCTCTCTGGTTGATTCTTAATTGTACTGATATGAGAAATTATCCAGCATACACTCTAAACTCATTTTCTGGGTTACCTTTACCAATCTGATTCTTGCAATCTATGGGTAGATTAATGTCACCTACGATTATCATGGTACCTGTCTTACCCCATTTATTTATTTTTGAATACTGTCACATCACATAGCTACTATTAGGGGGTCTATAATCTACTCCCACAAGTGATCTCTTATCATTCCTATTTTTTATCTCTACCTAAATTGATGCTACAGGTTGTTCTTTTGAGCTAAAATAATCTCATGCTACAGTACTGTTGTGGGAAATGTACCACTGAGTCAGGCTTGAAGGTTTCAAGAATACAGTTTTATTTTAACGAAGCTTCGTGGAGAAAAGGCACCAACAAGCAGCAAACCTTCTCTCACTGAGACAATAGGAGCAGTCCATCTTTATACCCTTTACACAATAGATGGACCGGACATCTAGCCATTATCACATCGTTGTAATCAAGGAGGTGATCGATCGTTAACACATCGTTATAGACAAATACAGACATGAACATGTTAACATCGCATTGTCTTATGAATGGATACATTTCCTATGTCAGTGGCTATCGATGGTTTTTAGTTTCGGCCTATTCATATAGTAATTTACAGTAATTGGTTTTCCTGCAGTTATGTATTCCCGATCCCACCTGTAGCTAATCTCATTATCTACCCCTATTGTCCTTATCCTTAAGCCCTGGCTGGCTTCCTGTAGGATTTGATTCCTGCATGTTTAACTTTGAATAGCTGTCTGTCCTTTATGTTTTAATCTCAGGTGGCTGTCTGTACTGAAAGTCAGTGCCTGTTTAATGTCTCTTTCCCAGGTGACTGTTTGTGTGCCAGGCAGCCATCTTATGTGTACCCATCTGTATATTTTTCCCCCTTCAGTCCTAACTGCATCCTTAATTGACAGAGCTACCCCACCACCTTTTCCTAGCTGCTGTCTTTTTGAAATATCAAATACCCTTCAATATTCACATCCCAGACTTAGTTTCTGAGATGGCTATCTATGCTAACAATTCGTCCATTCTGCTACAAATACAGGGTGCATTCAGAAATAGAGCCTTTAGCTGTGTCTTTATTAACCATTTGTTTCAGTGGCTGGCCTTATTTTGCGTTTGTACTCCCTTCCTTCCTGCCACACTATGGTTTTCTTCACCCAAATCACTATCTTGTTCTAGTATCTTGTTATGCTTTGAGTTACTGCATTTCCTTTCACATGCTCCCTTCATTCTACTATTTAGTTTAAAGCACTCTCTGCTGCCCTAGTTATACGACTTGCTGGAGTATTGGTTCCAGCACGATTCAAGTGAAGTCCATCCCAACTGTACAGCTCCCACTTTCCCCAGTACTGGTGCCATTGCTCCTTGAATCAAAACCCATTTTGACCACACAATCGTTGAGCCACACATTCATTTCCCTAATCTTATTTGTCATATGCCGATTTGTTTGTGACTCAGATAATCCAGAGGGATTTGAGGTTCTGCTTTTTAATTTTGCCCCCAGCTGCTCGCAGTCCCTAAGCAGAACCTCTTTCCTGGTCCTGTTTAAATAAGGAGATTAAGATGATAGAAATTTTTGGTTGGACACAAGCCAGGGACTCCCATATGTCGACAGGGATGTTTGACTTCTTCATGGACAACCGTAGAGCATTTCTACTGTCCTCCTGGGAGTCTCCTGCCGTGACTGAATTTAGAGTGCAGTGGCTGCTTTAGGAGTCTGGTGATAAGCATGCAAAATACATACTCTGCCCAGTAGAGCCTGTTTTAAGTGATTAGTGCCTCAATGCTAGACAAGTTGGCTTGGGAGAGGACCACTGCTGCCGTCGGAGTATTGAATATGCATTTGTACTGCATACGAAACATGAGCATCAAAAATTTCAAGAACACCAATGTGGTTAATACAGTTTGGAATTGGGGTTCAATTATAGATGAAGTGGGTTGACAGACAGTTTGATATAAATAGAACTACTTTGAAATTTTGTTGGTAATCGTTTTTCCTTTTCTGTTATTACACCTTGATTTAATAGAGAATGTCTGAATGGTTAGAATAGATTTGCCTTCGAGCCAAAAGTAATTTTCAAAAATGATTTGTATTTTGCTATTAGTTATGAACTATCCTTAGGCTAGGTTGATATTTACATGAATTCTGATTGTAGTAGCATAAAATTATACTACATAAATAATGTTTACTTTTCACGCTACAATTACATTTTCACGCTACATTTTGTTCTCACTGGAGCGACGGAGGTTGGGGGGAGACCTGATAGAAGTCTACAAGATTATGAGAGGCTTGGACAGTCAGAAGCTTTTTCCCAGGGTGGAAGAGTCAATTACTAGGGGGCATAGGTTTAAGGTGCGAGGGGCAAGTTTTAAAAGAGATGTACGAGGCAGATTTTTTACACAGAGTGTGGGTGCCTGGAACTCGTTACCGGGGGAGGTAGTGGAAGTGGATACAGTAGTGACTTTTAAGGGGCATCTTGACAAGTACATTAATGAGATGGGAATAGAGGGATATGGTCCCTGGAAGCGTAGGGGTTTTTGGTTAAGTCAGACAGCATGGTCAGTGCAGGCTTGGGAGGCCGAAGGGCCTGTTCCTGTGCTGTAATTTTCTTTGTTCTTTGTACACCAAAAAACCCAGAAGAGTCCATCTGGCAAAAAGCCAATGCACCACTTCAGGTATCTACACATTTCTTCTTCAAATTCTCCCTTTACATTTTGCCATGTTGTCTATCTCACTGAACAGTCCCTTCCATTGGAGCAACATTGTTTAGGGTTTTTTTTTTAAACCACTGTTTCATGCCCGATTTAATTCTTTAACGTCCACTGAATGCATTTTGTCCTCTGTCCTATATGATTCTATGTGGAGTGAAGGTAAAAATGCAGATTACTCAGAATAAGCTCAGGTGAACCCTCCCACAGTTCATAATGCTTTTCCACAGCAGCTTCAATTTATACGGTGCCTTTGAATAGTAAAATGCCCCAAGGTGCTTCACAGGAGTGGTACCAAACAAAGTTTGACATTGAACCACATTAGATACTAAGAGCAAAGGTTTGGTTAAAGAGTATAAGTTTTGAGGAGTGTCTTAAAGCGGGAAAGAGTGTTTTAGGGAGCAAATTCCAGAGTTTAAGGCCCAGGCAGCTGTAGGTCAGGCTTCCAGTGGACGGACAATTAAAAGCAAGGATATGCATAAGATCAAATTTGATTGAGCAGTGACCTCTTAGTGGGCTGGGGGAGGTTAAAGAAAGAGGTAGGAGTGAGGCCATTCAGGGATTTGAAACCTAGTGTGAGAACTTTAAACTCTTCAAACGCTGCTGGACCAAGAGCCAATGTAGGTTCTTGTGTGTAGAGGGATGATGGATGAGCGGGACTTTGTGTGATTATTATCCCGTAGTTAAATTGTGTAAATATATTCCTCCAATTGGCATTTGACTGTTTTTGGAGGATTTGATATTAAATGGTGCAAGGGGCTTTATTACTGCAAATATATCCACATGAATCAAATGAGTACCTGAATAGTCATCACTTGCTATTTTAGTAGGAGCTATAAATATTACTGTTGAACATCCTGTTGCATTTCTATAATGCAAGTTTAACCTTTAACGCTACAAATAATGAAGTGAAAATCAGACACTGAATAGGATATTATTATTCAAGCCTCTGATATGCTGATCTTCTTTAAACTTAGTTATTTTTGCTGGCACTGTTGCATTTCAAATCTTTCACAGTGAGACTAAATAAATAGTTTGTTTTTCAGAGCATGTCTTTACTATTCTCCACTGACTTTTTAGGGGAATCACTTTGATCAATATGAAGAAGGACATCTGGAGATCGAACAGGCATCCTTGGACAAGCCCATAGAATCGGTAAGGATTTGAACTTCGATTGTGAGCTGATTTTGTGTAAACTTGAATGATTAGGTTCCCCTAATGAGGAAAAAAAAGCTAGTGCAGTTTTAGAATAACTAGGTCAGAAATTTTCAAGCAGTGAAAATGACATAGTTGATGCAAACTACTTTCTACTGCTTAGTGTGCACCTTTATTTTAATTTTAAGTTTTTCAGGTTTTGTAATATAACGTTTATTAATGCTGTGCTGCTACTATATATACAGGACATGAAAAATGCATCTTAAGGTAAATCAACATTTTGTTTGTACTTCATGAATAAGTAGTACACGTGCTTCATTGCTGCTTTCAGTAAAATGCTTCATAAATAATCCCACCTTATAGAAGTCTCCTTTGTAATATGTTAAACTTTAAAGTAGTTCTAATTCAGTTAGCCTTTACTTGAGTTAATCCAGTGCTTTAGTTCTTCAGCATTTGATTTTGTGTGTGGTAATTGTCATTGCACTCACAAAGTAAAAGATGGAACTTCATGTGCAATGTGTGATGACTGGAATGAATGGATGTGTATAAAGACTGGAAGTATGTGCTGATCCTCTTCAGCTCCTGGATATTTTGCACACATTTTACTAGTTATACTAACAATCTATTTGTGCTGTGGTGCATAAAGATGATTTAACTATAGTTCAACTAATACCCGTTATTAGCACTGCTTAAAATTGACCTTCAAGCAAGAACTAGTCATTGAGGGAACTGCCCCATTCCCCAGTGGAGGCAAATAAGAGACCAACTAAGAATTTGGACATAAAACTGGTAGGGTTTTGAAAGTGCTCGCTACCCTGAACCCGTGATCTTGCTATACTTCCTTAAATGGATGTAATTTCATGTAAGGGCTAGAATTTTTTTCGGGTATTGTATTATAAGGCCAATGTAAGAGAAAAGCTGCAGCAGATTAATTGCATCGTTCAATTTAAAATTGCTAATTTTATTGAACTCTCCACCACTAACTGCAAGTGAACTGCTACATGTCATTGATCACCTCACGCCACGGCACAATTATAAGCAAACAGAACTTTCATTCTAAATCAGTTGACAGTTTGACTTATTTCCTGCTTGTAAAACATAACCATTTATTATTCTGTACCAGACTGTATAGAAACTCTTGAGCAATGTATATATTAGGTTGATTTTGACTCTACATTATAAAAAACTTAAAATTAAAAACAAAAGTTTGGGGCCACAAGGAATCAATCTTGTTGTTTGGTTACCAGTGACTACCTAAATTATAATGAACCACAACAATTTTCTATGAGATTAGGTACACAGACCTATAAGAATTTGGTTGAATAATGATTATTTATGCCATTTTTGCCAACAGCAAGTTATGTTTTCTTTGCCCAGAATCAGTTAAAGTACTGAATCGGAATTAATAATAGTTGAAGAAAAATTGTAGTGGTGTTGGGGGTGGGTAATGTTCATAAAGGATGGAATAGGTTGAACTAGTTTGTTATGTGTGAAATGTGTGCAATTTTCCACCCAGTGTACTTAATAGGGGAAACAAAAGGATCAGTAGATATTCCTGTTCTGGAAGATGTGCCTGTGTTTCCATGTAACAAATAATGCACACTACTTGGGGTGTCCACCATTTCTCTTCTGCAGCAGTTGGGCCATAATTGCTAAGCAGCCATGAACTGGTTTGTATTGCACGCTCTGCTATATTTTTTAGGGTTTCCTGGTTCCTTATCCTGTCCTTCCAATACAGCAAAATACCTACTGTGAGACTTTGCTGGCATGATGCTTGTCTATGGAATGGCAGTAGCTGATGACGCATGTTGATAATACTGCAGGATAAGTTTTCAATTGAATGACCTAATAACAATACCGCCATACCTAACTAATTTTGAGCTTTTTTTAACCTTTAATAATGTGATATTATTAAAAATGTGACCACCCACCTTTTTGTTTGCTTTCCTTTATATTCACTCGGGCATGTAATATTTATTTTGTGCCACATTTGAGTCATTCTTTTTTAGTTGACCAAAGCATTAGCTCACCGAAACTATTCACTCTTAGTCAGTGAAGTACCAAAAATGAAGACCATCTTCATTTACAAAATTTGCAGTTCAGCAAATGAGGTGACATGATTCGATGTTCATTGTAACAAGTGGGTAAATGTCCAGAAAATAGTGGTACGTGTCCCATTTTTTGTCAGCTTTGTAAATCAAAATTCCTGTTTTTTCACATACCTGAGAATTAACTTCTCTCTCTCCCAAAGAACTTGGAAGAATACACATTAGTAGCTTCAACTTTATTTTATCCAATTTTTTATTCATTTAATTGACTACTGTTACATTCCTGAAGTTAAACATGGGAAAATGGGAATTTGGTGACGGCAGATGACTTAGTGCACTAGTTGATTGTAATTTTATGAAAATCTGACTAAATACCAAGATTTTTTTCTATTTAACCACCATTGAAATTTATTTTTAGAATATAAAATGTAATTACATTTTTCAACAAATAATTTTTAACTGTTAAATTTCTCTTCCATTCCTCGCTTCCCAAAAAATTACTTCCATTGCTTTCTATTCCTTAGCTGAGGTGGGAGGCATGAATCGCACCCCGGCATCACTGATTCTATTTGCAGTAGTTAAGACTGTGAAAGTGACCCAGGGCAATATTTTATCCATTCCCCACCAAAGAGGCATTGTCTTCTTTGTCCAGTGAAGGTTATAAAGATAAAGTCTCTGTCCTAACACTCAGTTGCATAGCAGTAGTATGGCCACATTCTGTCATAGTGCAGTTTTTGTTAGCGTTACCGATCAGCTGATGTACCTATCAAGCTGCTAATTAATGACTCCTATTTTTGTAATGCTCCTGTAAACTGTGATCAACATTTCTGGTTGCACTGCATCATAGCAGAAATTATGTAGGTTTTTTGCAGGTATGAAAAATTGAATTTAAAAACCATACAATGCAAATTTCATTTTGGAGTGGTGGAGAACAAATTGATATTTGTGTGTAGGTAGAAAAGCCATGGCATGAAAAACTTGAATATGAAAAGGCCAAGACAATTTTTTTGACAGCTAGCAAATGACTTTGATGCATTCTAAATACCCACATTGTCCTGCAGCATTGTCTCTTGAGATGTGCTAAATGCTATGCTACAGTGTTCAGTCAGTGCGAACATCAAGCTTGGCTGCATTGGAGAGTCCACAGATTTTGAGGTGATTCTATGTACAGATAATTAGTTTGTTTGATATTACTCGATCACTGATGCACGTAAAGGATAACCTCGTGCAGCATATTCCTAGTACATGTGATTTACTTTTGTGCTTTGGCATTTGACTCTAACTATGGAAAGGAAAATAAATAGACTGATGTGAAATTTAAAAAAAAGGCTATTTCCCAACCAGGAGCTATTAAATTTGCATATTTGAAACAAAACCTTTTCAAGATGATCCCTTTCTTACCAGCTTTCATGAGCACTAATTAAATTATGATATGGAAGCACCTAAAATGAAGAAGATATCAATTTTAGGAAACTTAATGTAAGCTAATGTAAGTTGCACTTTAAAATCTTCAAAAATATTGCTTCGGGATTCTAATGACTTGATTTTGTTAAATGCAGCAAATGTGCATTCGGAACTCCCTTTTAGCAATAAATACCATTAGGGTGTTCACCCTAATTTTGATACATCATTTTCAATTCTGATCCATCCTGGACATTCTGAATATGTAAAGTTTAAAAATAAAGGTAATCTTTTACTTAAAAATAGCTTTTTAAAAATAAAGATAATCTTGTATTAGTTTCATTGATAGTCCTGCCAATTCCTTTCTCAAAAATGACTTTAGACTAGTTATCCAATAATAGGCTAAACAGTATAGCATTCTACGGGCTATTCAACCTACTTTGAGAGTGGTGGTGGTTTTCTGTTTATTGGTTTGGTTTGATACAGTCGTAGTATGTATTTACAATAGGCAGATTATGCTTTGTCATTTTGTACATGTACAAGATCTGTGGACTCCTAAACAGACAAAGGTTATGTCAATATGGCTGCTGATTTGACATTTAACAGTAGCCGCATGTTCCCTGCACTATAAATATTTCATGTCTTGTAGCTGTATGGTGTAGCATTACCATTTGGCCCTTCCAACCATCATCGTGTGTCATCTGTAGTTAAATATAAAGTTTGTTTTGGGAACCGTTCTAAAGTGCTCTTGCATGTAATGGCAAAGTAGTGCTCACCTTTCTGTCACACTTTCCTGATATATCTCCTCACACACATCTATATAAATATATATATATATATTTTTATTTACATATAAAAAATATATATTTTGTTTTAGTTTTTTTTCTTCATTTGTGTCATCATGACACACTGCACTGACTTACAGCTAGCTGGTCTTGAATCGTGGATTTACATTTGTGCTTTCACTATTACCTAATGTAGACATTACTTGCGAGCAGTGAATTGAACAGAAGCAGACCATTAGTGTTTGGACAGTTTCTTACTTTGTGTTACATTTAACTGTTCTTTTGACAGCCCAGTTTTTAAAGCCAGGTTCGTATGGAAATGCTTTCACTCCACTTGCACTGCTTTGAAATAGCCTATTGCTTCATCTGTCTGTTTATTTTTTTATTGCATTTATTAATATTGCAGTCAGGGTAATGTCTCACTTCCTTCTTCCCTGAAAGCTTTATAATGTGGTTTTAATATTTAATTGGATCAAAGTTGAGTTGAACTGTTGACATTGACTGAAAAAGAAAACAAAATTTTCCACCAAAAAGGTGGCAGTGAAGGAGCCTGTTTTACGACTCATGTAAAGTTTAAGATTATAAATACTAAAGAGCTTTACACCTAGACCTAACTGGAAAGTTTGCCAACTAGCCAGACTTCATTTTATCCCCCTATGTCTGACGTAAATAACTTTCTCGTTGAATTCGGCCCTTTTGATATCTGAAATGTTTATTATATTACCAGTGTTGAAATGCAATTATTTTTAGACGACTTTAAATTATTTTTTCAGATTACGTTTTGTAGTATTAAGTTTAGATTTTAAATTTGCTATGTTAGTTTAAATACAAAAAACTGCATATCCTACAAATCTGAAGCTTGAAGTGCATCAGGGGAAAAGATAAAAATTAGAACCTGTACTTGTATTAAATTTGGATTTATGTACATTTTTCATCCCATCAAACTACATTTGGATAGATTTTTGTTCTATTAAATATCTTACAGAAGCATTATTAACCTTTCTTACTACAGTACAATAAAACTGTTTAACTGTATCTAATGACAAGTGATTAAGATATACTTCCTGCCTAGGTATATTTTCTAATTTGATGAAGTTTTTAATTTAAACAGTTTTTTGAAATTTATACTTCAATAGCTATATATAAAATTTTGAATTACTACTGATTTGCTTTTATTGAGATGAAGGCCGGAATTTTTTGGTCTCCGATGCCCTGCCACCGAGAACAGAGAATTTGCTGCTCAGCCAAATCTCCATTCACTGCAGCGGGACTGGAGAATCCAGTTGCTGGCGAGGTCGGAGAATTCTGGCCAAAGTCTTTTCAGGACAGATGTTTTACTTGGATTGACTTTGCCCCATTGAGAAAGGGAATAGTATTCCTGCTGTCTCATTCATTTGATCTCCCGTTTCGACTAAGCGTCTACTTAAAAATTAGTTTTACAGTTGCATTACTGTTGCTAGTATATCACCACTTTTGCAATTCTCCCAACAAGTACATACGGAAATGACTGCCACTCCATTGTACCTTATGAGGAGGTAGTGGGATCAAATATAATTCCCTAATTTAAATGAAATGCATAATTTTGTAGATGACTTCCAGAGGAACGAACAAGTCTATTTTTAAAAAAATCACTTTGACGAATAGGAAATTTGTTGTAGGATTTTTTTGATTGGGAAATAACAGACATTTTAACACTTGTTTTGTTTTTACCTCTGTACTTGGCACCTAATATGCTTGACATGTTTGGCAATCAAATCTATGTAGCATGGTTTTATGCAGCGCTAGAAATCAGTTACTTTTATGTGTTCCACATCTTTTGTAATTGCAGGAGAAAGTTTTTTTATAGAAAGTCCGTACCCTGACGCTGCAATAAAGAAAGTTACAAACAATATATCTTTCTCCTTTGGTAATTTTGTTTGCAAGTGGATACATAGCCCAACAATATTTTATGGAGTGCTGCAATGTGTTGGCACTGGACTCTTATGACATTTCAGAAATATTTTAGCCAGCATTAGTTGTTTAACACTCAGCAGGTTACCTGTATCTGTACAGCTGCAGTGTACGTACAACTTGTGAGCTTGAGCTTGCAGATCCGAAAATGGCGAATAAAATGAAGTGCTTAGGATGAATTGCTGCTTTACCCACTTGGTTAATGTGTGTGGAATTTGTCCAAAACGGCTGCCAGTTCCAGGAACATGTCTTTGTGGCCCACAAAGGTTTTCTTAAATTTTCCACTTCCGTGCCGACATAGAAACACACATTGTTACGATGGTGGAACAACTCGATATCAGCAGTAACAATTAGAAATATTCATTCAAGGCTACAAAAACAGGAAGCAAACTTTAAACATTGCTCAACCTGCCATTCTTCTCTTTGCCCCTTCCCCCAATTGTTTTTCTTAATTCAGTTTTACTTTTTTAAATTAATTTTTCTTGCTCCATCTTTTTTATAACTCCATGTTCTTCATTAAAAGAAAAAGGTAACTTTACAACAATCCACCTACTACCTTTATCCTCTTGATCAAGCTTACTTCCACATACAATATTTAACATAAACTTACCTTTTGGAGGGGGGCGAGTTGGGGGGGGGGGGGGGGGTTGCACGTGACCACAGTATAGCAACTCTCAGGATTTGATATATTGTTAACTAATGAACTTTCACAGTCAAATAGGATTCCCCCTCCTTCCCAGACTGTGAAATATTAGTAGTAGCACAAATCTTCATTCAGTTTTCAGCCTGCATAAAATCTTTGAAGGGTGCTCATTTTTGTGCTCTTAATGTTTACTGGCCAAAGATTGCTTCAGAAGAATTTGTTGCATGTTTTGGCCAATGCTAATGATGACAATTAATGTTGACTTATAGCATAATAAAATGCTGACTGCAGGGAAATCATTTGAATTTGCAAAGCAATGCATTTCACATCTAAGGTCAAAATTTAATTTTGATTGCCAGATAATACCAAATTTGCTTCAAACCCAGTGATGCTATTGTAAAATTGGAGCCAAGTCCTTGAAATTCATAGCTGTATATGTTTTGTAGCTAGTTAACTACTCAGTGGTAAGGAAGATGAGACATTACGCTTGCTGCTTCTCTTCCCCGCCCTCCCCCCACCCTCTCCCCCTACATGCACTAATGGTTCTTGCTATTAAACCTGTTGCTAGGCCTGTTCCATTCTAATTTTCAGCATTTTTGTTACCTTACACATGAAGTGCATCACAATCTGTGCTTGTGCTCATTTTGTAAATTTACTAACTTCACTGTTTCATTTTTAGTTAATAATGGCTGCATGCTGGTTATAAACCCAATCAAGTCTAGCCTGGATTTTGCTATGATCGTATTTGGTTTCTAGTGGTGGGGCAGATTTTGCACTTACAATAATCTGTAGACAAAAAGCCTGACACGCAACATAACCAAATTAAAATAAAAAACTTTAGTTGTCTGTTGCAAATTGGTGCTGTCAAGGTGACGGATATGGTTTTAAAAAGAGCTTGGTTTTATCAGTTTTACTGATTTCAGTTCTTTGTTTTACATTCTTTTTTTTATTATCCTGCTTTTATTATTTAAGTGTTATGCACTGAAGATGCACAGCACACCATCAGAAAATAATCCCAAATTGTGTGAGCAGTTTATGACATTGTGTTTCCTTAGGATGTCCATCTACCCCATTCCCATTAGCAACTTCTTGCATGTTTATCCATCGTACACAAAATATAGAAATGTTGACTGGAAGGGAGTTTGTATTATTGGAGTATTTTTGGTCTATTCTCTGTTCTGTCTATCAGGACAACATTGGACACCGTTTGCTTCAGAAGCATGGGTGGAAGCTTGGCCAAGGACTGGG